>NC_056736.1:305965424-306227924 GCF_019279795.1 Protopterus annectens | reverse complement strand
AACTTTGCACATGGGATTAGAAGAATGCAAGATGCCATGAAGCCCAGAGCCTGCAAGATTTTCCTTGCAGTTAGCCTGGTACAATTTGCTAGTATTTTGAAGTACTGAGTTAATTGCCCCTGTTTTTCTGGCGTAAGATAGGCCATCTGGGTGTTTGTGTCCAAGTTGGCACCCAGGAAAGTTATTTTCTGAGATGGTGTTAGCCTGGATTTCTCTTTGTTGACTGTGTATCCCAGAGAATTCAATAACCATGTTACATAAGCCAGATGTTCCAGAAGTATGTGTTTGCTGTCCGCTTGGATCAGGCAATTGTCCAAATAAGGGTAAATTTGTATCCCTTGAAGTCTGCAGTAGGCAATTACTGATGCCAGGCATTTCGTGAATACTCTGGGCGCAGTAGATAAGCCAAAGGGCAATGCAGAGAATTGATAGTGGATTGAACCTGCAAGAAATCTGAGGTATCTTCTGCAGCTTTGTCTGATTGGGACATGCAGGTATGCCTCCTTGAGGTCCAATGTTACCAGCCAAGACTCCTTGCCCAGCATGGGAAGAAGCTGCTGTAAGGTGAGCATCTTGAATTTTGGTACGAGTAGAAATGTGTTTAGGATGGATAAGTCCAAAATGGGTCTCCAGTTGGTTCCTTTCCTTGGTACCACGAATAGTCTGGAATAAAAACCTTGACCTTGTTCGTGAGTAGGTACCTCTTGAATAGCTTTCATGTTCATGAGCTTTGAAATTTGTATTTGAGCCTCTGCCCTTTGATTGTGTGGCAGGTTTGGCATGCCTCTCATTTTTGGAAGAGTGTGAAAATGAAATCTGTAGCCTCTGTTTATAATGTCCAGGATCCATTTTTCTGCTGTGATAATATGCCAATTTTTTGTATATAATGCCAGCTTTCCTCCCAAGGGTGCTGCCAGCTGAGACTTGCTTGGCATGAAAAGGGGAAAGTCATTGGGTTTGTTTCCTGTATTGTTGTGTACTGTCTTCGCCACCTCTTGGTGCTGGAGTTTGCCATTGTCTGCCTCTATATGATCCTTGAGATTGTCCTCTGCCCCTTGTGCGCCTGTATCTACTTCTTTGGGGCTTGTCCGTGGCTGGAAAGGACCAGTTTTTTGAAGGCCAATTTCTGCTAAAACGTGGTGGTTGAACCTGTAGAAAAGCTTTGACAGTTTGCATAGATTTAGCTTTTTCTTCCATCTTCCATAGTATCTCCTCAGCATTAGTACCAAATAATACATCCTTTTGTAAAGGAGCATCTAGTAGTTTAGCTTTAACATGATCAGGCAAGGTTTGTTCCCTAAGCCAGGCATGTCTACGAATGACTGATCCTGTAACAGCAGCTCTACTTGAGGCCTCTAGAGCATCATAGCCACATTGTAAGTGTGTTTACCCACTTGTTCTGCACTATGCATCATATCCTGCAACTCCTTCAAATCTGGTTGTCCAGGTTGTGACATTTTATTCCTTAATTGTGATAACAGAAACTGCTGATATTTAAGCATATGGAACTGACAATTTAAGGCCCTCATGGCTAGGGTGGCCGAGGTATATACCTTTTTTCCCCACCTTTCTAAGGATCTAGACTCTCTTTTGGAAGGTAGTGGATTCTTAGCAGTAGAGGCCTTCATTCCCTTGGGGCCTTGAGAAATGGTTTCAGGGTCAGCATTATGGCTTTTGTAAAGAAATTGGTGAGAGTTAGGAACTCTGTAGTACCTATCAGGCTTGACTGGGGCAGGAGGCAGGGAATCCGGATTAAGGCAAGCCTCCAAGTAAACATCATCAAGTATGTCCAAGACAGGAGGTATCGCCAGAGGTCTGTGCTGAGGCAGCAAAAGAAATTCCCTAAGTCTTTTCTTGGAATCAGAAAAGCCTTGGCCTTCCCAATGGAAGTGTTCCCTCAAGGTATGCAAGGTTTCCCCAAAAGAAAAATCCTCTGGGAAAGATACAGAAGGAATGGACTGCTCTGCATCAGAATCTTCAAAAGGGGAGTACGAGTGTTGCTCTACATCAGAATGTTCTGAAATAATGGAGCACTGGTCAGAAGAGGGGGAATCTTCCTCCACTCCGGGTCTCTTGTCCGGAGGGGTTGGGAACCCTGATAAGAGTAATTAAATCCTCAGCCATTTTTAGCATCTGCTTTTTAGGCATGGGGCCTGGAGATGGGCCCTGTGCAACAGGCCTCTTGGGATGCATGGCTGATTTGGACTTAGTAAAGGCCTTTATGGAAAAGGAAGATGAGGGTCTAAAGACACCATGGGTGGAAGTGGACCTGTCCACATTAGGAGGCTCAACACTCACAGTGGCTTCGTAGCTGTAGTCTGGGTATGGGCGAGGCACCTGCGGTCTCGGTTACAGAAGACACCGCCAGAGAAGTGTCGCGGTAGTCAGGGGGCTGCGTGGCCTCACTGAGAACCGGACCACGTGTAGCCGGTTTTGGCGTGGTGTCGGTGGAGACCGCGGACCTCGCGTGTCGGTCTTTGTCCTTGCGTTTTTTGGACAAAACGGTAATCGGAGTCTCCGACATTTTATAATCAAAAGCTTTACCAAAAAAGTGCTGGGCGAACTCCGCCCGACGCTTAATAGAGCATTTATTGAAAGTAGCGCAAAAGCGACAGCCCGAGACGTCGTGGTCTGGGCCTAAACAAGGTATACAGAGGGAATGGAAATCCTTATGCGGTATTTGCTTCCCACAAGAAATACAATTGTTAACTTTGTCTGACATCGGTCTGAGGCAAGAAAAGTTTCCCCAATGGGGTACTTAGCTTTAAAGAAGACTTCGGTTTCCAAATTTTCTTAATTTCAGGAGCTGGCCGACCGGCACTTGCGAACTGCTTCTGCTTCGGGCACCACGCGGCAAAAAAGACAGAAGAAAATGGCGTCGGCTGTGTCTTATATACTCCTGTCGCACTGACGTCAGGAAGGAAAACGACGACAACCGACGCCGGACCTAGACTTTGGAATTCGGCCGACCGAGGACCCGCCTGATGGCAGGAGAACCCATCTGTTATGACTGCAGCTGTATGCACGATGAACATCCCCACTATTGCTTGTGGATCTTGATGGAGAGATGGCATTTGATACATTTTGATACAGTTAGCTGGGATTTTATGAGTAGGGCAATGGCAGCATTTTTGCTTCCTGACAGAATAATTGGATTAATTATGGAGATATATGAAGGGTCATAGGCAAGAAGCAAGGTGGGAGGGTTGCTATAATGATTAAGATATTTACTTCAAGGATGCAAGGTTTGATTCTGACCTCTTGTTATTGGCTATCTTTGTAATAGTCTGCAGACTTATAGCCTAGTATTTTCCTATGAACCTTTCTAACAAGCTGGGTTCAAGTACAGGAAAAAGGCAGGTTTGTCCTCATTCTCCTTTGTTATTTGCCTTATACTTCGAGACACTGACAATGGAAATAAGGGATTCACAAACATACATACACACAAATACATACATAGAAATATTTCAAGCACAGGCAAAAATGCTCTTCTAGCCTGCCAATATGCCAAAACAAGAAGTTATGTACTCACCATAACTTTCGATGTATGTAGTCCATCTCACCTCACATTCTTACCCGTGGGTACGGAGCCGAATGTCGACTCCGACTTGGCCAACTTTTTTAGCTCGAAGTCTTTCTATTGGCTGGGCTAAGATGGTATCCCATGCTGCACTGCTCTCTATCCCCAGATCTAGTTTGCTGCGAGCCCCAGCACTCATTCTCCATGCATAACACCACCTAAGGAAAGGAAGAACAAACCAAGAATAAAGGGAGATCTGAAACCAGACCTAACATCCAGATCCTCCAGGACAGGTGAAGGAGGGGGGTGTAAGTAAGAATGTGAGGCGAGATGGACTACATACATCGAACGTTATGGTGAGTACATAACTTCTTGATGTTATGTAGTCCAATCTCACCTACATTCTTACCCGTGGGACAGGGTCCCTAGCACCTAAATCCTGAGAAGCTCAGTGGAAAATACTCCTGAGCACTGTGGAACCAAAGGAAGACCTGCCCCTAGATACCACATCCAACTTGTAATGAGTAACAAAGGTGTGAGGAGATACCCAAGTAGCCGCAGCACAAATATCATCCATAGACAATCTGGCCTGAAAGGCTGTAGATGTAGATACAGACCGAGTAGAGTGAGCCTTCACTCGGAACGGTAAATCTTTACCCCCTGAGGAATAAATGAAAGAAATACAACTGGAAATCCAGCTGGACAATGTGACTTTGGAGACAGGAGACCCAATTGAAACAAACAACTGATCAGATTTTCTGAGGTCTTTCATTCTGTGCAAATAAAAAAGTAATTGTCTGTGCACATCCAATTGATGAAATTTGAATTCTGCCTTGTTTGAGAACTAGGGAAAAAACACTGGCAATTCAATAGATTAGTTAAGGTTACTGACTGACGCAACTTTGGGAAGAAAAGAGGGGTTTGGTCTGAGAGAAACCCGGTCCTTATGAAAAATCAAATAAGGGGGTTTGATTGATAAAGCTTGAAGCTCCGAAAAGTACAGTTTTGTACCTACCATAAATGTAGATGTTCGAAGATCCACATTGCTGCAGTCCTTACTTATGGGTAGTCCGCTGTCCTCGGTCGGCCCGAATACCAAAGTATTAGGCTGACGTCGGTCATGGGCGCACAGCCCTGACATCAGAGCATCAGGGTATAAAAGCGCATGACCGACGTCATATCTTCAGTCTTTTCTTGCCCCAGATGTCAGAAGGCCCTAAAAGAAAGGCCACAGCCAAAAAACAGAGTACCTTCCCAAAAGATATGCCCAACTACAGCCATCACCCAAACCATATAACCATGCTAAGCTACAGAGGGGAAGGAGGGAGGAAGAATTGGACTGCAGCAATGTGGATCTTGAACATCTACATTTATGGTAGGTACAAAACTGTACTATGTTCTTCATCTCACATTGCTGCAGTCCTTACTTATGGGTAGAATCCCAAAGCAACGGGAAAGGGAGGTTGGCAAAATCATAAAGCATTAGGGGCTGCTAAAATGCCCTGTAATATTGCAGTGGCAAATCCAGCCCTAGACTTAGAATAAAGAGGAAGGTGGTAATGTTTAGAAAAAGTATGTACTGAACTGCAAGTGGCTGCTTCCAAAATATCCTTTGTAGCTACCCCCCTTAGAAAGGCAGTAGAAGTTGCAGTAGCTCTAGTAGAATGAGGTCTGATTCCAGCCGGAATCTCCTTACCATGATGGGAATAACAAAAAGAAATACAAAACCCAATCCATTTAGAAATAGTTTGTTTTGAAACAGGTTTACCCTGTGAACCCAAAGCAAAAGAAACAAACAACTGCTGAGACTGTCTGAACTCCCTGGTTCTGCTCAAATAATAACGCAACTGCCTGTGAATATCCAAAGTATGCAAAATCTTCTCCCTTTATTTTGGGGATTTGCATAAAAAGTAGGCAAATGAATAGTTTGGTTTAAGGCCACACTAGAAACCACTTTAGGCATAAAGGAAGGATTAGTGCTAAAGATACCCTATCCTTATGAAAAATCAAGAAAGGCTCCACTGCCATAAGGGCCTGTAATTCAGAAACCCTTCTTGCAGAAGTAATGGCCAACAAAAAAGCAGTCTTCCATGACAAATACTTTAACTCGGCAGTAGCTGCAGGCTCAAAAGGTTGTAGAGTAAGCTTTTCCAACACAAAATTGAGATCCCAAGCAGGAGTAGGAGCTCTACGTGGGGTCTTATGTTCTTTGCCCCTCTGAGAAACTGCTTAAACAAAGGATGAGAGAATAAAGGAGGGTCACAGTCATAATTAGCCGAAATGGCTGTAGCATGAACCTTTATGGAGGAGAAGGACAAACCTTTGTCCAATAACTCAGTAAGATATTGTAAAGAAGCACTCAAATTAGGCTTGGAAACATCAAAGTCCTTCCCTTTGCTCCAAATAAAAATCTCCTCCATTTATCAGCATAAACTTTCCTTGTACTAGGCCTCCTGGCCTCCAAAATAACATTCAAAACTTGTTGTGGAAGCTGAGAACCTCCAGAGTCTAAAACAGAATATGCCAGGCTGTTAGATGCAGAGACTGAATTCTCACATTGAGAAAGTGATTGCCCTCCTGAGACAAAAGGTGTGGAATCAAAGGCAGAGGCCATGGAGGCTCTCGGACCAAACTCCTCAGTAGTGGGTACCAGTGTTGTCGAGGCCAATCCGGTGCTATCAGGATCATGGATGGCTTGTCTTGTCTGGCCTTCAAGAGAACCTTGGGCAGAAGAGGTAGAGGTGGAAAGGCATATACATGAAGATTGTTCCAACTGAATGACAGAGCGTCCACCTTCCAAGCTGTGGGATGAAACCTTTTTGTGCAAAACCTTGGCAACTGGTAATTTAGTGGAGAAGCGAACAGATCTATGTATGGAGTTCCCCATGACACTGTCAACTTTTGAAATACCTGAGGATCCAATTTCCACTCGTGAGGATCCACTATTTGTCTGCTCAATACATCTGCTAAGGAGTTTTGTGCTCCTGGTAGAAATCTTGCCTGAAGATTGAGGTTGTAACTGAGAGCTGTCTCCCACAAAATCATCGCTTGTCTGCAAAGAGGGTACGAATGAGTTCCCCTTGCTTGTTGATGTACCACATGACAGTTGTGTTGTCTGTTAGAATCAACACCTGCCCTGGGTGAAGTAAATCCTTGAAAGCCATCAATGCAAATTGTACTGCTAACATCTCCTTCAAGTTGATATGCAAATGTTGAAGTCTGGCAGGCCACGTGTATTGCACCCATTTTCCATTGAGGTGTGCTCCCCAAGCCTTGTCCGAGGCATCTGTCGTTAGAATCTGACTCGCCTCTGGTCGGGTCACAGAGAGTCCCTTGTTTAGGTGACATTCCTGAGCCCACCACAAAAATTCCTTCTGAATGCAAGGTATTATCTGAATGACAGTGTCTAGATCTTGGCAGTGTTGTGTCCATAGATTTTGAGATACCATTGAAGCTTCCTCATATGCAATTTGGCATTGGGAAGCACCAGAATACAAGATGCCATGAACCCCAAGGCTTGAAGGACTGTCCTTGCAGTCAGCCTGGACTGTAGAGACATTTGATGGAAATAAAGTGAAAGACTTTTCTGTTTGTCCGGGGTCAAAAAGGCCATCTGGGAAGCTGTATTCAGTCTCACACCCAGAAAGCACATGTCCTGAGAGGGTACTAGACTAGACTTTGTTTCGTTCACAGAATACCCTAGGCATCTTAACACTACCATCACATACTGTAGATGCTGAAGAAGCTCGTCCTTGTCTTGTGCAATAATCAGGCAGTCGTCCAAATAAGGATAAATTTGTATTCCTTCCATCCTGAAAAAGGCTATCACTGGAGCCAGAACCTTTGTGAACACTGGGCGCAGTAGATAAGCCAAAGGGCAATGCAGAGAACTGATAATGTAAATTTCCAGCTCGAAAACGCAGGTACTTCCTGCAACTGGGCCTGATAGGAACATGAAGATAAGCCTCTTTTAGATCCAGAGTTACCATCCAGTGATCTTTTCCCAGCAGAGGTAAAAGCTGTTGTAATGTCAACATTTTGAACTTTGGAATGTCAAAATAAGTGTTGAGGAGAGATAAATCCAAAATCGGTCTCCACGTGTTCCCTTTCTTTGGTACTAGAAACAGGCGAGAATAAAATCCTAGACCCACTTCTGATGGAGGTACTGGCTGTATAGCCCCCATGTGAAGAAGTAATGAAATCTGTTTGTGAGCCTCCATCCTTTGCCGAGGAGGAATGTCTGGCATACCTTTGAAAGGAGGCAATGTATGGAAATAAAACTTGTAACCTTTGTTTATAATGTCCAACACCCATTTGTCTTGGGTGATTAAAAACCAGTTTTGCTTGAAGAGAGCTAGTTTTCCTCCCAAAGGAGCTGCCAGGCAAGAAGAATCTGGCAGCTGAAAATGCAGGTCATTGGGCCTGTTTACGAAAGGACTGGCCCCTACCCTCACCAGCAGATTGAGCAGGCGAACTCCATGTTCTAGGCATGAAGGTACTCTGAGCTCTGCCCCTACCACGCCTAGATCTACCCCTAGACTGAGAATCAGAAGGGTACGTCCACCCCTTAGCAGGCCAATTTCTACTAAACTTAGGAGGTTGCACCTGCAAAAAATCTTTAACAGTCTGCATAGACTTAGCCTTGTCCTCCATTTTCTTCAAAACAGACTCCACAGGGGGACCAAACAAAACTTCAGACTGTAAAGGGGCATCCAGAATTCTAGATTTAACATGCTCAGATAAATTCTGATCCTTAAGCCAGGCGTGCCTACGAAGAACTGAACCAGTGGCAGCCACTCTAGAAGAAGCCTGCAAAGCATCAAAGCCACACTGCAAAGAATGTTTCCCCACCTGTTCAGAAACATGCACCAAATCTTGCAATTCTTTACACTCTATGCCCTCTGCCAAAGCATCCACTTTAGATTTTAGCTGAGAAAGGAGGAAATTCTGATATTTCAACATATGAAACTGGCAATTTAAAGCCCTCATTGCTAAAGTAGAAGAGGTATACACCTTCTTACCCCATCTGTCCAAAGCTCTAGCTTCCTTATCTAGAGGAACCGGATTCTTTACAACAGAAGCCCTAACACCCTTAGGCCCCTGACTAATAGTTTCTGGGTCCGCCCTAGGACTCTTATATAGATATTTATGAGCCTCAGGTACCCTATAATACCTGTCCGGTTTAACTGGTGCAGGAGGCATAGAATCTGGATTAAATGAGGCCTCAAAAACATCCTGAACAACATCCAAAACAGGAGGTATAGCCAAGGGTCTATGCTGTGGTAAAACAAGAACTCCCTAAGCCTCTTTCTGGAATCTGAGTAATCCTGTCCTTCCCACTTAAAATGTTCCCTCATAGAGTGTAAGGTTTCTGAAAATGAAAAATCCTCTGGAGGAGAAGCAGAAGGAGTGGAATCCTCTGCATCGGAATCGAATAAGGAGGAAAATCTTGAATGTCTTCAGCAGAAGACTCAGAATCATCTGAGGCCTGCTCCAAACTTTCCAACTCTGGCTCTACCCTGGGCCTCTTATCAGGAGGGGGCATGGAACCTCTAATTAAAGTAATCAAATCTTCTGCCATTTTAAGCATATGCTTCTTAGGCACAGACCCTGAAGAACCAGAACTAACACCAGAAGAAGGCAAAACAGACTTGCCCTTAGAAGGAGCCCTAGAAACAGTAGCAGAAGGCCTAACCCCCTTAGGCATAGAAGGAAGAATAGTAACCTGAGAGGCCCCTTCAGCCTGACCTGACTCCTGTGAGGCCACATCCTGTAAAATCAAGGTTTCCCCTGAGACTCAACAGAAACTTCAGCCGGATCCACCTGTTCCACTGTAGTCTCTAAAGGACCGGCGTCGAAGCGGATGAATCATCCTGCCTAGGCTTTACAGATTTGTCTTTACGCTTCTTCATTGGAAGCAGGCGCCGGAGGATCCGGCGTATTATAATTACACCGCTTGCCAAAGACTAACCTAGCGCAATCTAGCCTTCTCTTAATAGTGCGCTTATTAAACCTAGCACAAAACCGACACCCAACTACGCCGTGCTCGGTCCCAAGCAAGGAATACAAAGCGAGTGGTAATCCCTATGCGGTATCTGCTTCCCACAAGAAATACAATTATTCACTTTTTCTGACATCCGTAAATAACTGAGGCAAGAAAAACAAAATGTTCACCAACGGGTACTTAGCCCAACTTGGTATGTCTGAAACTCCAGCGAAAAATTTCAGAAAGCGAACGGCACTTGCAACGCTGCTTCTGCATCGGACCATGCGGCAAAAAAGACTGAGGATATGACGTCGGTTATGCGCTTTTATACCCTGACGCTCTGATGTCAGGGCTGTGCGCCCATGACCGACGTCAGCCTAATACTTTGGTATTCGGGCCGACCGAGGACAGCGGACTACCCATAAGTAAGGACTGCAGCAATGTGAGATGAAGAACATCGCATCTGGCTGATATGATGGCTACTAAAAAGACAGTCTTTCAAGTTAAGAATTTTAAATCACAAGTGGCTGCAGGCACAAAGGGGGGTGAAGTCAGACCTTGTAGAACAAAGTTTAAGTCCCAAGGCATAACAGGTTCCGATACCGGAGGACGAAGTAACAAAAAGCCTTACAGAGTCTATGTGCCATCAGGCTAGGCTCGTCTACGACATGAAAGGTAGACATCCCCGCCAATTGGACTTTAATGGTTGTGGCCGCTGAACCCTGGTTAAAGAGCATAGACAAGAACTCCAATACAGACGAAATTGGAGCTGTGTAAGGGTCAATCTTTTTGGTACGCGCCCAGATTGAAAACCTCTTCCCTTTGCTGTAATAAATCTTCCTGGTCGAGGGCTTATGAGAGGAAGATAAAATATGAACCACCTCTGGCGAAAAATGACGACACCTAACAAATGACGGAAGTGGAGCAGCCAGGCTGTCAACCGGAGGGTCCAAAGAGAGGGATGGAGCTGCCCTGACATGTGTGTCAGTAAGTCGGGTTGTGGGTCCAGAATCCAAGAAGAGTCCATGAGATAGGGATGGAGAAAGGGGAACCAAATTTGATGAGGCCAGTGTGGGGCAATCAGAATCATTCTGCTTCCCAAGGATTGCGCTTTCTGAATAACCTTTGACAGCAAGGGGACCGGAGGGAAAGCATATAGTATACCGGAGTGCCAATCGTGGACTAGAGCGTTCCTGGGTGACTCCCCCTGAGGGGGGGATCAACGTGAAGTAGCTGCTGCATTTGGCATTGAGGGGGCTGGCAAAAAGGTCGCAGCAAGGCTGACCCCACTGGTGGAAGATCTGTTCCGCAACTTGACAGTTCAGGGACCACTCATACGGCATAACAATAGCTCTGCTTAGCCTGTCTGTGATCACACTGGACTTCCCCGGGATGTGTGTTGCCAACAGAAAACGATGGGAAGATACTGTAACTGCCACACTCGCATGGCCGCTCTGCAAAGGGGATAAGACTTGGTTCCTCATCTGGGAGGCATCCGTGGTCACTGTGGCAATCGAGTGTGCAGGAACGAAGGGCTTTCCTGCATTCAGGTTGTCAGTGCAAAGCCACCAACTGAGATCTTGTTTGCACCTGTCTGTGAGCAGAATAGGGTGAGAAAGTGGAAGATGTTGAAGAGACCACTGGGCAAAGAGAAGCCACTGAAGGAGCCTCATATGTAACCTTGCCAGAGGGACTAACATAATCGTAGTAGCCATTGTCCCCAACAGTTAGAGGACCCATCTTGCCTTCGCTCTTCTCAGAGGGAGCAAGGCATGAACTTGTTGTTGTAGAACTCTGACTCTTTCCTGTGGTAGAAATGCCCGCATGAGGACGGTGTCTAGTTCGGCACCTATAAAGGTGATACGCTGTGAGGGCAACAAGGCAGATTTTTCCCAGTTCAATGTGATGCCCAACTGTTGACATAGGTTGATAGTAGCATCCCTGATCAGAAGTAGTAGATGCCTGGTGGTGGCAGTAAGGAGCCAGTCGTCCCAATAAGGAAACACTTGGAATCCCCGATGTCTCAAGTGAGCAGTCACCACTGCCATGCATTTGGTAAACACCCTGGGGGCTGTGGTGAGACCAAAGGGCAGGGCTCAAAACTGAAAATGACTGGCTCCGAGCTGGAAGCGTAGGTGACTTCTGGATGCCCTGTCCATCTTTATGTGGTAGTAAGCATCCTTGAGGTCAATGGAGCACATCCACACTTCTTTTCCCAACAATGGGAGAATAGACTGCAATGTGACCATTCAGAACTTAGACTTTTGCACGTGGGTATTCAATTGGCTGAGATCCAATATGGGTCTCAGGTCCCCTGTTCTTTTTGGCACCAAAAAGAATCTGGAGTAAGTCCCTAATCCGATCTGGTCTGAGGGGACATGTTGGATGGCTCCTTTTTCTAGCAGCTTTGAAACTTCTGAAGCTGCGTAATACCTTTGACTGTGTGGAACATCTGGGATTTTCTTGACTGGAGGGGGATTTGATGACAAGGGGATGACATATCCTCCGAAAATTATTTGTAGAACCCATTGGTCCTGGGTGAGTCTTGCCAGGCCTCCGGGTATAACAAGATTCAACCCCTGACTGGCTCCAGAAACGCACAGTTGGGCCTCCCATCAGGAACGGCAGTAGGGAGAACCACAAAAGGAATCACGGTCTCCCGAGTTGCGGGGGCCTCCTCTGCCTCTAGGGCGGCATCTCCCTGAATAACCACCCCTCCCCTGCCTCTGGAGGGGGGCTCACCTTGTTCACTGGGAAAAAACCTCTGTGATTTCCTGAACCACATTTTGCCACCCCTCTGGGCCTTGGGATAAGGCCTAGAGGGAAGGGAAAAACGGACTCCTACAGCAGACAGAGTTTTTCCCTCCTGCTCGCACCTGGTGAGAGTGTCTTTCAGCTTGGTTCCGAACAAAGAGGAACCATCAAAAAGGGCGTCGGTGAATGAAGACTTGAAGGCCTCCGCGAAATGACAAAGGCGCATCCAGGCCTGCCTCCTAAGAGCAACTCCTGAACTTGCTGCCCTACTCGCTCCTTCGGCTGCATATGAGATTAGCCTCATGGAGGAGTTTGCAATGGAATTGAGGGTAGACATCTGAGCATTGACCGTCTGGGCCACTGCCTCAGAAATGTTACCTGTGAGAGTATCTCCAAGCTTCTTGAGGAGATCTCTCTGGAGCCATGTAAAGCGTGATAAATAATTCAGTGACCATAAGGTAAAGGTCGCTGAATAAAAGGTACACTTCCAGTACCAGTCCATGGTCCTAGATTCCTTGTTAGGGGGATGAACGGTGGAAGAAGTCTCGTCTAATTCCTTCTGAGTGGCAGCTGCCACCACCATGGCATCCACAGGGACTCCCTTGGACAGAAATTCCTTATCAGGAGGAGCAGACAAAAATTTATTCGGTCTCCTGGGGACTGGTTCCACAGAGTCAGGGGTTTCCCACACCCTTCGACAAACCAAATCCAGAAGCTCGAAGGGTGGAGATGCCCAGGAGGCGGAGGGGTGAGCACCAAAGGCCTTCAGGAAGATTAACTCCTCCTCGGAGA
Organism: Protopterus annectens; assembly: GCF_019279795.1. NCBI lineage: Eukaryota > Metazoa > Chordata > Ceratodontiformes > Protopteridae > Protopterus > Protopterus annectens. The sequence goes on along the minus strand of NC_056736.1, from coordinate 306,214,872 downwards.
GGGCTTTGGATGGCCAGTCACCTCTTTGTTTCAAAATCTCTAGGATGTCAGAGAAAGAAACATCCTCAGAGGATGACTTGGGGGACCCCTCAGATTCCTAGAGGTCGGTGTCTGATGTGAGAGACTCATCCTGGGAATCTATGTGCTTCCTCTTGCACATCATTTTGCTGGGTGGCTCCTCAGGCAAAAACTCTGAGGGGCCCTCAAAAATGTGAGGACGACTCATGGGGATACCCTGAGACCTTGGGGCTCCACTGTCTAGAGATAGATGGCAATCAGAGACCTGCACCAGTGTAGTAGGGGACAGAATGACCGACCCACATGATGCCGCTTATGACCTGGCCAGCACACTCCACATGGCCTCGAAGGCTGGTCCCCCCAAGTCCGAAGAATGACCAGCCTCTGAAGCCACGACAGGAGTCAAACTTCCCCATGCCGAAGCGCCGAGGTGTGCCCCGAAGCCTCTCCCTTGGATCCGACCGAAGAATCCTGAGTCCTGAACCCCGTGGACGGCGTCGACGGGGTCGGAGCTGACGTCGGTACCGATAAGCCACGAGGGGCTGTTGGAACTGACCTAGGGACATCACACGGAGCCGAGCTCTCCAGCTCCAAAAGCTGAGGTGTGCTCCGAGGAGGAAGTAATGAAGCAGGTTGAGGGACCGGCTTCGGAGCCGACTGGGTCGGAGCCGAGAACAATTTTGCCAGAACCGGTGACTGAAGGAGTCTCTGCACCACTCTATCGACGTCCACATCTGATAACATCCTGGAGAATTTAGAGGATAGAGAAGAAGATCGAGGCCTCCTCTCCGAAGGGGACCTGCGAGGAGGGGATACTGGCCTAATGCTAGGCGATCGGCTCCGAACAGGTTCCAAGAAAATTGGAGTCGAAGCAGGTTCCATAACAACTGACACTTCCTGCGGCCCCAAGGACAATGGAGCTGAGGATGTCGAAGCAGACTTTGCATTTTCTCCGTTGGCTCTGAGGAGACTGATGGAGCCGGATATCTCTTTTTTGATTTAGAGGATTTTGCCTTAGAGCTGGAGGCACTCTCCAGACCCTCCTTGAAGGAGGGTTTCAGAAGTCCCTTCAAAATCAATTTATTCTTCCTTTCCTGAAGAACTCGCAGACTAAAAGCATGAGAGAAGCTGCACGACTCCTGGAGATGAATCGCTCCCAGACAATACACACAGTGTCCATCGGTAATGGACATTTTATAACTGCACCTAGAGGATTTCTTGAAGTCCAAGGGCTTGTGCTCCTTAGTATCTTTGGACATAGTTAACCAACAATAATAAAGCACCAAAGACAATTAATCACTGAATAAATGGACCAATGGTCAAACAGTCACAAGGCAGGAAAAAGCCTACAACAAACAAATACCACAAGATCTCTAAGTTAAACGATCCTTAGACACAAACACAAGGGGGAAAGGACTAATACCTCTAATTTAAACAGTTTTTAGTCCCGGTAAACTTTTATGACACAAGGAAAGCAAGGGGACAGACTAGGTCCTATAACTGAAATGGGCCTAGCCCGTTGGAAACAGCTAGTGGGATACCACAGAAAAAAAACGATCAAAAACACAACTTTTCCAAAAGACAAGACAAGAACACACAATAGCTATTAAAATACCTTTTTGTTTTGCAACAAATTTCTCTGATAAGGAAGAAAAAGGGTACTTAGCCACAGCCAAGAGCGAGACCACGTCCGAGCTACACGGGTGGCAAACGAGATCTGGGGATAGAGAGCAGTACAGCATGGGATACAATCTTAGCCCAGCTAATAGAAAGACATTCGGCTCTGTTCCCTCGGCTAAGAATGTAGGTGAGATTGGACTACATAACATCAGTTGTTCCCATAATAAGTGCCCAGGCTATTCTTAAAAATATCTAAACTAGTGCTTACTTTAATGTAATCTGGTAGTCTAATCCCTGCATCAGCTACTCTCAAAGAACCAATTAGTACACTTTTCAATCCTACAAAATCTTCTACATTGGTTGTCAGATGATCCTCTACTACTTTTTAATAACTGCAAACATTGCCATAGGTAGTTGTCTCTAAATGCCTTAAACACTGAAAAAGGTCTACTCCTAAATATCTACATGAAGCACTGCTCAGATATGTAAATATGAGGTATAACAGGTATGGTACTCAAGAAAAATTAGCCTTATTTGCAAATATTATTTTGTTTTTGATAATTCCAGGAAAGTATATTTCACTGCTGAATGACATTTTGACAAAGTTTTTTAGGATACAAAATAAATGAGGATAAAACAAAAGCTACAGCAGTAAAATATGTTTCCATACATTTACAGCGTGAAAAAAATGGTGCCACAAATGGCAGCCTCGTAGTGCTCTCTAGTATTCTTTCTTTTTGTTTATTTGTCCCATTGTTTGGTGTTCAACTGTAATCAAGTACACCTTTGAAGAATTGCTGAATATTCAACAATTCACTTTGTGCGGCATGACACCGGTTTTTTCACAGTTAAGAACTTTTTTGGATATCTTGTCTGGTAGAGCAACAGCTGTCGGCAGCAGATGTAGACACAGGTACTGTAAAAGAGGGAAGTGTGCATGTGCACTCTTTAGGCTGAGAAAGCAGGGTTTTCGAATGGCACTTCCAAGTTTACAACTGGCGAACCTCCGCTCTCTAGGCAATAAAATGGATGAACTGTTACTCCTTCATAGAACTCAGAAGGACTTTTCACTTTCTTCTGTGTTTCATGGAAACCTGGCTAAATGAATCCATCCCAGACTCTGCATTACATCTGCCTGGTTTTCAACTTTATATAGCAGATTGTGCATTGAAGACATCAGTGAAAAAAAGGGAGACAGAATCTGCTTTTATATCCATTACGGTTGGTGTACTGATGTCACGGTGTTAAGTAAAATGTGCCATCCTGACTTAGAAATGCTTTTTGTTAATTGTAGGCCTTTTTATTCACTGTAAGAGTTTTAGTTTGGTTAGTGCCTACATTCCACTTCAAGCCTGCATGAGTGAGGCTCTAGAGAAACTGGCTGATCAGATAACGTACAGGGAACATAATCATCCGAACTGTCTTCTGATTATTCTTTGAGATTTTGATAAGGCAAATCTCAGTCACAGAATTCTCAAATTTATACAGCACATAGAGTGCCCTACCAGAGAGAGAAACACACTAGATCATTGATATACAGTGTTAAAATATGCCTTTCTCACTGTCCCCATGCATCTTTAGGTTTCTCTGACCACCATTTGATTCATTTGTACCCAACCTAAAGGAGTAAGTTAAAATCTCCTAAACCTGTGATTAATACAGTGTGAAGGTGGACTACTGAGGCTAAGTTGAAGCTGCAAGCCTGCTTTGATTGTACAGACTAGGGTGTCTGAAGATACTGCTGCTAACTTACATGAACTGGCAGACACAGTAACATCTTATGCTAGCTTTTGTGAAGATGTCTCTCTCCACCAAGACCTGGTTAAAATTTAATGGCAGGAAACCATGGTTCACTGCAAAACTAAAGCAGCTTTGTCAAGCCAAGGAAGCTGTCTACAAACATGGGAATAGAACTCTGTTTAGACAGGCAAGGAACATACTGACAAAATAAATCAGATTGGCTAAAAAGAGTTACTGTGAAAAGCTGAAAAATCAGTTTTTAGCCAATGATCCTTCATCAGTATGGAAAAGACTACAGAATATTACAAATTACAGGAAACCTCCCCCCACCCTCCATACTACAGTAAATCACCAGCTGGCTGACAACTGAATGCATTTTACTGCAGGTTTGGTAAGTCCTAAAATACAAACACTGTCTCCAGCTTTCTCAGTGTACAGACTTGTACGATTCTCCCCCCTTACATTCTCCCATTCAACCTCCATTAAATATCTCTGAAGAGGATGTGTGTCGGATTTTTAAAGGACAGTACACCAAGAAAGCAACAGGTCCAAATAGGGTTTCACCTTCTTACTTAAAAATTTGTGCTGATCAACTGTCCCTTGTCTTTATTTGGATTTTCAATACATCATTACTGCTGTGTGAAGTTCCATTATGTTTCAAACATGCCACAATCATTCCAGTCCCTAAAAAACCTAGTATAACAGGATTGAATGACTACCGGCCTGTTGCTTTGACATCTGTGGTCATGTGTGCTGCATGATCAACACAGGTGCCTCCAGGGATGTGTGCACTCCCCACTGTTCTTCTCCCTCTGCACTAATGACTGCAGCTCTAAGGACCCCTCTGTCAAACTTATCAAATATGTGGACGATACAACCATTATTGGGCTCATCAGGAATACTGATGAGTCTGCATACAGACAAGAGGTTGAGCAGCTGGCCTCTTTGGTGTAGTCATAACAATTCAGAGATAAACACTCTTAAAACTGTGGAGATAATAGTGGACTTTAGGACAGGTCCCACAATATTATTCCCCCTCTCTTTATTTAATACTGCTATTTCAGTTGTAGAAACCTTCACCTTTTTTGGGTTCTATAATTTCCAGTGACTTGAAATGGGAGACCAGTGTAGGGTCCATCATAAAAAAGGCACAATAGCAAATGTGCTTCCTGTGACAGTTGAAGAAGGTCAACCTTCCATAGGAGCTGTTGATTCAGTTCTATACAGCAGCCATTGAGTCTGTTATCAGCTCATCCATAACAGTGTGGTTTGGATCAGTGACTAAACATGACAAAAACAGACTACAAAGAATAATCAGGTCTGTTGAAAATATCATTGGTGCTAGTCTGCTCACCTCATAGGACATGTACTATTCCAGAGTTATGAAAATAGGAAGGGAAAATCATTACCAACCACTCACATCCAGGTCACAACCTTTTTAAACTTCTTTCATTGGCCAGGTGTTATAGATTAAAATATGCCAAAGCAAACAGATGTAAGAACAGTTTTTTCCCCACAGGCCATCAAGCTCATAAATGGTTAATCTAGCTTAATCAGACTGGGTACCCAATCCCCCAGGTCTCCTAGGGTTTTGCAATATTGCTTACATATTGTTAATACTTGTTTCACAGTGTTTATTTCAGCATTTCTTGCACCGAACTCCACTTTGCATGCATGCATATATTTACATTTTCTGTCTTGTTTTTTATTTCAGGTGTGTGACTGATAGTTGTGTGTATGTCTATTATGTAACTTATACTTGGAGCGTCATCAAAACTGGAGTTGTATGTGTGCATACTTGGCCAATAAATGTGATTCCGATTCACAAAAGTTATTTACTCACCATAACAATGTATATGTGTTCTCCATTTTCAATCTTCCTAAGCTGATGGGCCTCTGATCTGGCTTGGTCACTTTCTCTACATTCACGGATCCAATTCTCGAGCTCTGCCCTTTACCCATAAAGCCCCAATAACCTACCATATCGCAGATCAATTTTGCTTCCCGAGTGATAATGGTTTATAATGTACAGAATGAACAGATTAGAAACAGAGATAAAACTGGAGCAAAATAAGGAAAGTACAGTTGTGTAAAATTTTACCATAATGCTAGATGCCCTTCTCTTCACTGTTGCAGTACTCATAACACTACAGATCCCCTGCCAAGAGTGGCCTGATGTCTCTCCAGTATATCAAAACCTTTAGGTTGCCTTAAGGTTCACCATACATAAAAATATATATATATATATTTATTTCCCTTCCTATGTTTGTGCAAGAGACAGTGGAAGCAGCACTTCTTTGCACAAACTATATTAAAGAACCTGGAATGGAAAACAGATGGCACTGAGTCCAGCTATAACATTTTGCTTCCCTGTTATAATAAAGTCTCGCACTCGAGGCCCTTCTCAGTATGGAGAACATTGATGTCTGTGCTGTGACAGAAACCTGGTTCAAGGCTCCTGAGAGCACCCCAGCACTATCAGGTTTCACCTCATATCATGCGTTCCGGCCCCAAAATCCGGACAACACCAAAAAAGGAGGGGGGGGTGTCCATATTCATAAAGGACACCCACACTTCAAGGTTGGTGGCAATGCACGATGCATCGGAGACCATCCAGATGCAATTAACCATAGGCAAGACTGCTCTGCAATTTGTAGCATGTTACAGGCCACCCACTCAAACTCAGGAACCTCACATGGCCTTCCTGAAAACACTGGAGGGGATAAATGTATCTCCAAACACCATCATACTAGGTGACTTCAACTACCCTAATATAGACTGGGAACACTACTCAAGCCCAAACTCTCTAGCCCAAAGGTTCCTGGAATTCATAAACTCAAATGCCATGGAACAACTTGTCACCATCCCCACAAGAGGAGAAAACATACTTGATCTCATCATCACAAACATGGGTTCACAATGTTCAACACGGAAGTACCCTCACTGGTGAGATCAGATCATAAACTAATCTCGCTGGAGGTCCTCATCCGCCCCAACCTGAAATAAAAAAGACCACAGTGAAAAACTTCTCAAAAGCCCACACTTCTAAAAACTAGTGTGGTCTCCTTTAAGGCCCCTGAGCCAGTGGTAAACATTACTCAAACCGCTGAATCACTTACAAATGCCTTCTACCAGCACCTACAGGACTGCATGGATCAGGCAATCCCAAACAAAACTAAGACTCTTTGTACCAAAGGCAAGCGTCCAGTCTGGTGGACCCCAGCCATAAACAAGCTCTACAACAAAAGGAGGAAGCTACTACAAGATAGAGCAAAATCCTTGAAAGGTAAGACACCTTTGATCATTATAAGTAAAACTAAGAGCTCTCATAAAATCATCCAAGGCTAATTTTGAGAGAAAAATCGCCAAGGACACAAAAGACAATCATAAAGCCTTCTTTAGCTATGTTAGAAACCTAGGAAACTCCCAGATATGCTCAGAATTAGTCCAAAATGATGTGAAGATTACTGAACCTACACACATTGCCAACATACTGGCTGACAGGTTCAGTGCAAACTTCTCCCCCATCCCCGGAGATATCTATACCAGAGGATTGTATCCCCCAACATCTCCAACCCAGGTGAGAACTGCTCTCTCCAAGGCAAAAACACAGCATCCATGGGACGGATGGTGTCCCCGGCTGTGTGCTCCACTGTGGAATTAAACCCACAGTTCACATCCCATTAGTTTGACAAGCCTTATCTGCAAAGCCATGGAGAGGATCATAATGGAACTCATAAATAAAGACATAGGGAACTTGCAGACTTTGGATCCAACCCAGTTTGGCTTTGTCAAAGGCAGATCATGCCTTTTAAACTTGGTTGACTTTTGAAACAGTCACCAAGGCCATTGATGAGGAAAGGCAGTCCATACAGCCTACCTCGACCTGGCAAAGGCCTTCGACACAATACCCCACTCAGGTATCATCGAAAAACTCATCAGCTTGAATGTAAACCCATACATCACAAGATGGGTTGCAAACTGGCTAAGTGACAGAACCCGCAGGGTCAGAGTTGCTGGAGCCATGTCAGACTCAAAGCCTGTCACAAGTGGTGTACCACAGGGCTCAGTCCTGGGTCCACTCTTGTTCGGCATCTACTTTTCTGAAGTACAAGCAAACACAGGAGGGTTATGGCTGACAAAGCTTGCAGATGACTGCAAACTGGGCGCCATAGTCGAAAACACTTCTGACACAGATATCCTTCAGAAGGGCCTCACAGAAACGGATAACTGGTGCCAGAGCCATGGCCTAAAGTTAAACGCTAAGAAATGCATAGTCATACCCTTCAGGAAAAACAAGGTTAACCTTGCTACCATATAGGTGGCAATCCACTGAGCACAGAAGTCATCAGGGACCTGGGGACCCAGGTTGACACTAGCCTTTCGTTTGACACTCATGTTGCTAAAGTAGTCAGGAAAACCTTCTACATTGCCCACCTGATCATGAAGGGATTCACATCTAGATCAAGGGAGGTCATCGTCCCCCCTGTACTCATCACTCATTAGACCTATGATTGAGTACAATGCCCCATTCGGAATGTATCTGACCCGACACCTGCAGCAGCTGGAAAGGCCCCAAAAGTTCCTCACCAAGAGGATAAAGGGTCTCAAAAATATGTCTTATGCTGCCCGACTGAAAGAACTCCAGCTCTATTCAGTCTCATACCGCTTGCTCAGAGGTGACCTGTGCCTGACATATAAGGCCATGTCAAACCCAGATTTGATGAATATGCTTCACCTCAAAAAATCTAGATCCCTCAGAACCACAAGGGCGGGAGACTTAAACCTTGACACGGTAATTAATAGGACGTGCTGGAGGGACAGATTCATCACCCAGAGACTCCCTATGCTGTGGAACAAAATCCCGGTACATGTGAGGCAGAGCACCTCACTGACCTTGTTCAAGAGGAATCTTGACCAATGGATGGGAGATCGCAGATATACCCCAGGGATTACTTCAGTGTCACTGCTTGACAGAGGCACAGCAAAATAATAGGCATAGTTTTATTCAAACTAAAGGGGTGGCGAAAGCCACATATCGATGGGCTAGGCTTATAAATGCCCTAGGGCAGATAGCCTAGTATGAACCTATGAACCTAAACTTTATGATGACAACAGCGCAAGATACAGTACTTAAACATTTCTAGAAAGCAACATTTGACACTGTGGTACTGGTTACAGTAACACAGCCACAGGTAAACTGATCTGTCCGTAACAGCACAACCAAGAGCACCTTATCTAAGAGTGTATTATTGCAACTACCCACAACATTAAAACAAATTACCATGGTTTATGAATGCACATAGGCATAGGAAACTGATATGAAAAAGTGGAGATGTGACATTTTATTTTGGACTTTATTATAACAGGGAAGCAACAAATTGCATTTTAAAATGCCCATGGAAAGCAACATTTGGCATTGTATAGTTAGATATAAAAAGAAAAAGATTATATGATGTACATCAGTACTTCAATAACAGAAATCCAAGTTGTAGGCAGGTGAAGACAGGTAAGAACAACAAACTTATTAACAACATAGTGTTATTCTGTGGCAACCAATATGGGAGATGGTACAGGTGTAAAACAGGGTGGGAGGTTGGCATAATGGTTAAGGTGTTTACCTTACAAACACAAGGTGCAGGATTTGATTCTCACATGGGGTAACTGGCTGGGCTTAAAATGGCCCACAAGGGCAGTTAGCCTAGTACTTATCTATGTCTTCTACAGATCATTTTATGGCACTAGTCTAACAGAAAGCTATGTTGTAATATAAATTTCTTTTGTTTGCACACTATGCAGAGAAAGTAACACTGCTTTCCACAACAAGTGCTAAGACATACATGAACAGAAAATAAATTCTTCCATTAAATTTTGGCACTTTTATCATTAAATAGAAGCCAAATACAGCAATTACAGCATTTTTAAATTATTTCAGAAAGCAACATGATGCTGTAGTGTTGAATAATAAAAATGTTGGGACAAAGATGGCTTATGAGAAAGCAAATGCTGGTGACTGACTGCAAGCCATACATTGACATTATTATTAAAGATAAATACATTCACTGCCCATGCATAGTAATGACACAACAAACACATGTGAATAAACACTCAGTAATATGCGATTATGAAGAATTCTGTTGAAGTTATACTTACCTATCTCAGAAATTTTATCTCTGTATTTTCTGCGAAACATCACCACGTTAAATAACAGGATGTGCTAGTGCAAACACGCTAGCTAATACAAAATCACCAAAAAAATTGACACCATTTACCCACAATGGTAAGACTTGGCCACATGAAATTTATTTTTTTGTCATCTAAAGCTGTTATTTGAATACTTGGGAATTTTAAAGAAATTAATAACTATACTTCAGATATGAAATCTAATGTTAAAATATTTTATCATCATTTTGCATTCAAAATTTGCATGCATTCAAATAATCTGGAATGTTAAAAAAAGTTCACTGATCTTTTTATCATCTGTTCATCTTCTGCATTGCACGAGGTTCAGTTTAATTTTTTTAAGGATGAATTACATAACCTATTTGAAATTATGACCCACCTTCTCAGTTATTACATATACAAACAAACTAACTTAATCCAGATAGTATCACTTCAATACAAAGTACCTTGAAGTTCCCAAACTTTCAATGGTGTCATTTCATCAGTGCTTTCAATGAGATGTTGCCTTAATTCTTTCAGGTTATCTGTCAAGTCTGGATGTTGTTCTCTGAATGAAAATACAAAAAGCACATTAATATGCATTTTATTTGGGATTACTGATGGAGAACTGATCAAATCAAGCTAATAAAAAAATAATAGCTTACTTCTGGAATAAATCACTCAGTAAGAAACTGAATGACTGGTGCAACATCACTTTGTGGACAACATTTTCAACATATTCATTTAAAAGATGTTCATTATACCATAATTGCTGGTAAAGTTGCATTAAACATCATTTTACAATATGCAGTGAGGAAGCTCCTCTGTTCTTTATCAACATCAGGAAAATAATCTAACCAGAAATGAAAATCCAGACAATATCAGATGATGTACAAAGCACGAGTCATGAGGAAATCTGATCCTAATCTTACTTTATAGGTTCATAGGTTCATACTAGGCTATCTGCCCTAGGGCATTTATAAGCCTAGCCAGAGTGTGTTTGGCTTTCGCCACCCATTTTAAATTAATTTTGCTATGCCCTTTTTCAAGGTTAGTATACTGTGCCTCTGACTAACAGTAACACAGAAGTGATACCCGGGGTAAACCTACGATCTCCCATCCACTCATCAAGATTCCTCTTGAAGAGAGTCAATGAGGGACTCTGCCTAACCTGGACTGGGATTTTATTCCAGAGTGAAGGGAGACTTTGGGTTATGAATCTGTCCCTCCAGCATGTCCTATTTATTTCAGTGCTGAGGTTCAAGTCTCTCGAGCGCGTAGCTCGATGGGGATTTGGATTTTCTGAGGTGCAGCATGTCCATTAATTCTTGGTTGGATATGGCTTTATATGGCAGGCACAGATCACCTCTGAGCAGGCGGTATGCCACTGAGTAGAGCTGGAGTTTCTTTAACCGGGCAGCTTATGGCATCTGTTTGAGCCCTTTGATCCTCTTGGTGAGGTACTTTTGGGGTCTTTCCAGTTGCTGCAGGTGTCTGGTAAGGTACATCCCAAAAGGGGCATTGTACTCAATTATGGGCCTGATGAGGGATGAGTAAAGAGGCACGATGACCTCCCCTGATCTAGATGTGAATCCCTTCATGATTAGGTGGGCTATATAAAATGTTTTTCTAACCACTTTGGCCACTGGTTGTCAAATGAGAGATTGCTATCAACTTGGGTCCCCAGGTCCCTAATTACTTCTTCTGTACTTAATGGATTACCACTTATGTGGTAATTTGTGGGCACTTTGTTTTTGCCAAAGGGGATGACTATACACTTTTTGGCGTTTAGCTTGTGGCCATGGCTCTGCCACCAGTTGTCTGTTTCTATGAGGCCCTTTTGGAGGATGCTTGTGTCGGCTGGAGAGTCGATTATGGCGCCCAGTTTGCAGTCATCTGCGAACTTGGTCAGCCACAGTCCTTCCGTGTTGGCCTGTACCTCCGAGAAATACATACCGAACAAGAGAGGTCCCAGGACTGAGCCTTGTGGGACGCCACTTGTAACTGGTTTGGAGTCTGACATGGCTTCAGCAATTCTAACCATGTGGGTTCTGTCCTTGAGCCAGTTTGCAACCCATCTAATGACATAGGGGTTTATATTTAAGCTGGTGAGCTTATCTATAATGCCCGAGTGGGGTATTGTATCGAAGGCTTTTGCGAGGTCTAGGTAGACTGTGTGGACCACCTTCCCCTCGTCAATGGCCTTGGTGACTGTTTCAAAGAAATCAACCAGGTTTAAGAGGCAGGATCTGCCCTTAACAAAGCCGAACTGGGTAGGATCCAGTGTCTGTAGGTCCCCAATATCTTTATTTATGAGGTCCATGATGATCCTTTCCATAGCTTTGCAGACCAAGCTAGTCAGGCTTATGGGGCGATAGTTTCCAGGATCCGTTGAAGCACCACCTTTGTGGAGAGGGACCACTGTAGCTGTACGCCACTCTTTAGGTAGATATCGTGTAGTAAGGCTGAGATTGAACAGTAGTTTTATGTTTGGGTTTAGCTCTTCTTGGAGTTCATGTAGGACGCAGCCCAGGACACCGTCTGGTCCCATTGATGCTGTGTTTTTTGCTTTGAAGAGGGCGGCTCTTACATGAGCATCTGAGATGTCAGGGGGGCAGCACTCTGCTGGGATAGATATTTACCCTTTTGGTGGGGAGGGGGGGGGAGAAGTTTGCGCTGAACCTATCAGCTAGGATGTTGGCAATGTCTGTGTGTTCGGTGTATTTTTTGTCATTTTGGACTAATTCTGAGCATATCTGAGAATTCTTCCCACCCAGGTTCCCAACATAACTAAAGAAAGCCTTGTGATTATCCTTAGTGTCCTGTGCAATTTTTCTCTCGAAGCTGGCCTTAGACGATTTTATGAGTGCCCATAGTTTTTTGCTAATACTAATCAGAGATGCCTTCCCTTTTTGGGATTTTGCTTTATCATGCAGTAGCTTCCTCCTTCTATTGTATAGCTTGTTTATGGCTGGGGTCCACCAGACAGGACGTCTACCTTTGGAGGATTGGGTCTTGGTTTTATTTGGGATTACATGATCCATGCATTCCTGAAGGTGTTCATAGAATACGTTTATAAAGGATTCTGCAGTCTGGGCCGTATTTTCCCCAGGCACAGGGGCTTTGAAGGATTCCACCTCGGTTTTGAGGAGTGTGACATTTGCTTTAGAGAAGTTTTTCACTGTGGTTTTCTGGGCAGGGGGTGGGGTCGGGATGTGAATATCCAGTGAGATTAGTTTATGGTCTGATCTTACCAGTGAGGGATACACTTCTAGTCTGGAGCATAGAGTCCCCATGTTGGTGATCAGGTCCAGTATGTTTTCCCCTCTTGTGGGAGTGGTAACAAGTTGTTCCATAGCATTTGCGTTTATAAATTCTAGGAACCTTTGGGCTAGGGTGTTGGAGCTAGAGTAATGCTCCCAGTCTATGTTTGGGTAGTTGAAGTCGCCCAATATAATGGTGTTTGGAGAGACCTTCATATTTTCCAGTGTTCTCAGGAAGGCCGAGTGGGGTTCCTGGGTTTGGGAGGGTGGTCTGTAGCAGGCTATAAACTGGAAGGCAGTTTTACCTACTGTTAGTTGCACATGGATAGTCTCTGATGCTTCGTGCTGTGCCACCAACCTGGAGGTGTGGATATCTTTGATGAATATTGATACTCCCCCTCCTTTTGTGGTTCGGTCCTTTCACATGCACAGCCTACACACAGAGCCTTTAAGGGATGAGCACTCTGTAGGGATAAGAGTGATTTTTCCCTAGATTAAGTATATTTAAACATTAAACACACAAACCTTAAGGTTCAACTACAGCTACTTTCTACGTACATATATCAAAGAAAAAAAGAAGTTGGCACTCACCATAACAGTCCATCTGAGTAGTTGCACTTCGTTTGTCTTCAACCTGTGGGTATTTGGATCTGGATCGGATTCGAGACGGCCACATCACTAGCATCTGAACCGAGCTCCAAGCTCCTCCCCTTACCCATAACACCCCTGTCTCCTGTCTCCCCTCAGATTGAGTTTGTTGTATCAGAAAACATAAGCCCGACCCAAAAGGACCTTACCATTAAAGGCTCCGACAAACCTAAGCCTAGCATAACCAGGAGAGCCACTAGCGTGCACCTCTCCCATATGCCAGGATAGGAAAATAGTGATAAGGTTGGGGGAAGGAGGGGGGATAGTTGAAGACAAATGAAGTACAACTACTCAGATGGAACGTTATGGTGAGTGCATAACTTCTTTATCTGAAGTAGTTTACTTCATTTGGTCTTCAACCTGTGGGACAGAGTCCCCAGCTACCAATATCTAAGTGGCCTTCACTGAAAGATATTTCGGAGCACAGCAGAGACAAAGGATGCCCTACACCTGTATACAATGTCCAATTTGTAATGTGATATGAAGGTATGAGATGAGGACCAAATAGCTGCAGAACAAATGTCATCCTGCGACACTCTAGAGAAGAAGGCCACTGAAGTTGCCATAGACCTAGTGGAATGGGCTTTAATCTGACCCGGAGGTGAAATGCCATTATCAGAATATGCCCGGATGATATATTGGGAAATCCAGTGAGCAATGGCGACTTTAGAAATTGGTTTGCCTAGGAACGGTTTGAAATAGGACACAGACAGTTGGTCTGATTCACAGAAGGATTTTGTTCTGTGTAAACAGAACCTCATGTCCAACCCAAATGCTATGCACATGGGGGATGCACGGCCAGATAATACCATAAAGAAACACAGTTGGCCAGCAAAATTTAGCAGTCAAACGTGCAACCAGAAACAAGATAGTGAGTAACCAGACTTTTATTATAAAAATAAAAAACAGACCGGTTTCGGCAATATAATGCCTTCTTCAGTGTTGAACAGACAATCATACAAATCACAATTAAGTATACAAATTTATACATAGTGCTAACCAATAAGCACGTGAATGTGCTGTTAGTACTCATGAATAATACATGATATAATGTAAGCTAGCTAACACTATACCAGAGACCATGGCTACTATTAATCTAACAGCCCAATCTGGTACTATACTATCTGGTAGTATTCCCCTGGTCAGATTATTAGACCTTATCATCGTATATTTTAGGAATACTATTACGTTGTTGAACCACCCTCCCATACCAGCCTTCCTGATTTTTCAGGTTGGGAATTTAGTCTTGGCATTTTGTTGGGGCGGCTGGAGGTGCCCCTGACCAACTTCTACTCAAATTGGAGAAATTATAGAAGTTTTTTCGGGGTTTGTCAATAACTGCCATTCCCTCTTTTTGCAGATTTTTTATTAGACATTCGCAGCATGGACCTTGAAAGTATATTATCTGGATTATACGCCGATCGGGAGGATATTGGAGTGTTTGGGATTAATACCTCAAAAGGCAGTAATCCAAGTAACAGTGATCAACAGATTTCATCTGATTGTGATTTGTCCTTCCATTCTCTTACAAAAGGCCTCAAAACTTTGAGATCCAACATATGGCATTTGAAATTGTTTAGAGCATATTCCAATAAGAATATTGCACCTAGGGGCTTGAGAATATGGCTCCAACCATTGATAGGCAGACCGGATGATAAGTTGAATTGTGACTGGAAGGAGGCCTTACAAACTGGGTCTATGTTATTTGTGAATGTTCTTTTACAATACTATGAGAGGATGGTAGATGTGAATATTCAGGAGGTCAAAACATTATGTTGTGCTTGTAAAAAATATGAGTCCCTATCCAAATTCCAGGATAACCTAAAGAAGTTATCCAAAGAATTGACAAACCACGAAAGAACTACCAAAGAAAGAAAGATTAAAACATTTCATAGAGATTATTTTGATTACCAAAGGGGACGCCCTTTTGAGTTTAATCGTTCAGTCAGATTTGCAGTGGTTAGTCAGGGGTCTGCCTCTGGTCGCCCCAGAAAAAGACCAAGATCTATTTTGAAAAATAGGGATGGGTTCAACAACAGCACTTCAGGAGAGGATTCCTCTCTTACAGACTATGACAGCTCAGGGGACAGGGGATCACCACACAAAAAGAAAACAAACAGAAATATCCCTTTAGAAATGGTTCAAAACACAGAGGGGGACGGAAGCATAAGAAAAGATCCATTAGAGCATTCCCTGGAGGGCTTGATCCAGAACTTTCTAACATAAGTCAAGATGAACATCAAAATGTTTTAAACTTATCTAATGTACGTTTGTCTGGTGATCAACAAATTCTTTTGAATAAAGGGCTTAGTTTTATACCTGGCTTTCATTCCAATGAATACCATATTGTCACAGATGTTATTAACTTTTGTCATAGTCTAAACCTTAAGTTGTTTTTTGCAGATGATATATCTCAAAGATCTAACGAATTCAGATTTGGCAAATCTGAATTCCAGCCTCCAATGAACAAGAATGTGTTGATTTTCATGCAGTCCGTCTTCAGGGATCTACACTTTCAAAATTATGGATACACTATGTTGAGACACAACCTTTCACAGCAAGAGAGCATTGCCCCCCAACAGCTACGTAACAACAAGGACATAGTTATATTACCTGCAGACAAGGGTGGGGCCGTGGTTGTACAAAACATGAGTGCTTATCTTCATGAGGGTTTATCCCAGTTATCCAACACAGCATGTTATATGAACATGGCCATAGACCCAACCCCGAATTTCAAGCAAGAAAGTGACTCTTTCCTGAATCTAGCATGTGAGGAGGGTATCATCAGCAAAAAATGTGTTATACAACTTTCGGTCAAGGACCCCCGTAAGCAGATTCTGTATTTACTACCCAAAATCCATAAATCACTAACCAAACCTCTGGGTAGACTGATAGTTTCGGGTATTGGTTCCTTGACCGAACCCTTGTCAGCCTTCCTGACACAACATCTTAAACCTCTTTTGGGTTTGGTCAGGGCAAGGCTACAGGACACTACACAGTTCCTTAAAATCATAGAGGACACACAATTGGAGCCTGGTGGCTAATGTGTTCATTGGATGTCAAAGCCTTGCATACCAGTATACCGCATTGGGCTGGATTGCAAGCCCTTAAATACTGGTTGGATAGGGCTGGTTTATATTCACCAGGGTTTAATACGCTATTAATTTGCATGTCAGAACATGTACTTAACAAGAATGTTTTTTATTTTCAAGGGCAATGCTACTGGCAATTACAGGGTACGGCAATGGGAGCATCTTTTGCTCCCATTTATGCCGACCTGTTTATGGCATTCTTTGAAGAATGCATGATCTACGATGCATCTCACAACATATATTTGGTAGAAATGGACATCTGGCGTAGGTACCTGGATGACTGTTGGATGGTATGGCGTGCGGATGTGGGATATTTGCAGGAATTTGTAGAGTATCTTAATGGTAATATCTGGGGCATTGAATTTTCTATTACCTTTGATATGCAGACTATTAATTTTCTGGATGTAACTGTTTCCAGAAATCATGATCATACCCTGGCTACCGGAGTGTTTTGCAAATACCCCCAATACAATACTCTATTACATGCTTCGAGCATGCACCCACGTCATACCATCAGAAATATCCCGGTTTCACAATTTATGCGTATGAAACGCCTTAGTTCTACCAAATCAGATTATGATATAGCTAGTCTTGACTTATGTCATAGATTTGCTAGTAGAGGGTATAACTTTGAAGATATCAATAAAGCATGGACTCGATCCTCCAAAATGAATAGGAACAGATTGCTGAATTATAAGACTCCTTCCGGAGATTCCCGATCATCTATAATCAGATTCATCACAACATATGGTAGGAATTATTATGTGATTAGGGATATTATAAACAGACATTGGAATATCCTACTAGCCAATGAACAACTCAGATCTATTCTGGGGGAAGAATGTCAATCTTCATATAGGAAAGGTAAAACATTGGGCTCCCATTTATCTCATTACAAACACATTGGTAGTGGTGGAGCAATTCATAAACAGCTTACAATAATGGGACATGAATTGCTATGTACTTATCCATGTGGCCACTGTGGCTCTTGTAAACAGATTACCAAGTCCCAGCACTTTTCTAGTCGAAACACTAGTAAGGTCTTTGACTGTAAAATTTTTGGTAACTGTAGCAGTGACTGGGTTGTTTACTTGACTTCATGCCATTGTGGGGCATTCTATGTTGGCCAGACTTCTAGGCCACTCAGGTCACGAATAAATGAACATTGAAGTGATATTAAAAACGAAAAGGAGACTAATGCCTTATACCGACATGTCTCAAAACATCAACAAGCACAGTTTATGTTTATGATCATAGACCGAATAGTTGGAGATCGCAGCAACCCACAAGGGTGGCATGGTATCTTAAATCACAAGGAAAAGTACTGGATAATAACTTTTGGCGCACTTTTTCCACCTGGACTCAATGATCATCTATAACGTTTATTTCATGAAGAATGTTGTATATGGTTTTAACTTCTACTCCAATTATCATCTATGCAAGGTATAATATTTTCTTACTCATTTATTGCAGATTCTATACATATACATCACCTTTTGTATATATAACAGTATATTATATTTTTTATGGGTTATGATATATGTTAGTTGTTTGGGTCATTCACTATATGCCTGTTTTAGTAAGGAAATGGGCCCTTTATAGTTATATATATCAAAGGAGATAAATTTTGACAATGGATGTATATACCTATTTCAATCATGTATAATTATTTCCTTTATGATTCTATACCTTATGATGTTATTATTCTTAAATACTGTTTTTGTTTAGGTTTTGGAATTATTTGTTTGGGCTGTTAGATTAATAGTAGCCATGGTCTCTGGTATAGTGTTAGCTAGCTTACATTATATCATGTATTATTCATGAGTACTAACAGCACATTCACGTGCTTATTGGTTAGCACTATGTATAAATTTGTATGCTTAATTGTGATTTGTATGACTGCCTGTTCAACACTGAAGAAAACATTATATTGCCGAAACCGGTCTGTTTTTTATTTTTATAATAAAAGTCTGGTTACTATCTTGTTTCTGGTTGCATGTTTGACTGCTAACTTTTGCTGCCCAACTGTGTTTCTAAACAGAACCTCAGCCAATCATCCAGGCAGGGGCAGGCCTCGATTCCCTGAATCCTCAGGTGGGCCGCTATTACCGCATGACTTTGGTGAACACCCTGGGGGCTGTGTTGAGACCAAAGGGTAGGATCCTGAACTGATGATGATTGTCCCTCAGCCGTAAGCGAAGAAACCTGTGGGAGCTCCTGTTCATTTTGATATGATAGTATGCATCCTGGAGGTTGATCGAGCACATCCAATCCTCTGCTTGCAGGTAGGGCAGAATGGACTGAAGTGTGACCATCCGGAATTTCTCCTTGGCTACTGACAGGTTTAGAGTGGAAAGATCCAGAATGGGTCTTAGGTCCCCCATTTTCTTTGGCACTAAAAAGAACCTGGAATAGGTGCCTGATCTGGATTGGTCTGGGTGGACGGGTTGGATGACTCATTTTCTTAGCAGCTTTTCTATCTCCAGTGCTGCTTCCTCCCTTTGTGTGAGTGGAACGTCTGGGAGGAGTTTTGGTGGGGGAGGTGCATCCACAAAAGGGATAGAGTAGCCTCTGGATATGATTTGTAACACTCAACGGTCTGTTGTAATGGACTACCATTTCATTGGATATAAAGAAAGACATCCCCTGACTGCCTCCAGCGATAACCAGTCAGGCAAATCCTCAGGGCTGTTGTGTGGGTCTGTCCGAGAATGGTTCTCGAGACCCGAAGTTCTTCAGACCCCTTTTCTGCCTCTGGGCCCTCATCTATCATAACCCCCTCTACCTCTGGGGAAGAAGAGTCCTGAGTGTCCTGGGAGAATTGAGATTTCTGGAAAAACATCTTCTTTGCCCCTCGCTGATTCCTTGAGAAGGATCTTTGAGGGGCAAAGAAGCAGATCCCGACAGCAGTCAGTGTCTTCCCGTCCTTCTCACTCTGGACTACAGTCTCTCACATGGACTTCCCAAACAGGGCAGAACCATCAAAGGGGGCATTAGCAAACGACGCCTTGAAGAGTTCCAAAAATTGACAGAGCTGGAGCTAGGCATAGTGCCTTATGGCAATGCCGAACCCGGATGCCCTGGTGGCTCCTTCCATGGCATGGGAAAGGAGGTGCATGGAAGTATTTGCAACTGATTTCAGACTGGCCATGCATGCAGAGAACATCTTCTTGCCCTCTGCCGATGTGGGCTCTAGAGGCGACTCAGCAACTTCCTTGTCTAAGTCACTCTGTATTCGGATGATGTGCGCCATGTAATTCAGCACCCTTATCATAAAGGTTGCTGAAGCATAGACTCGCTTCCCCAGATGATCCCTTGTCCTTGACACCTGGTCAGGAGATTGTGAGCTCTTTCTTTGTGACAGCTGCCACCATCATAGTGTCTATTGGGGACCCCTTATTCCAGCTGGTCCTGTCTGGTGGGGGGGCTAAGAACTTTGTCTGGCCTTTTTGGAATAGGCTCCATGGTGTCCGGTTCCTTCCATGCTCTAGAGGTGATTAGGTCCACCAGTGGATCTGCAGGGGGGGACACCCAGGAGGTAGATGGGCCCATGCCGAATGCCTCTAGGAACAGTGACTCATCCAGGTTTGGTTATGGGGCAGACCACCCCCCCTCTTTGGTGTAGGAGTTCCCTGATGTCTCTAAAGGAGACCTCCTTGTGGGGTGACCTGAGGGAACCTTCTCCTTCCTCCAAGTCAGTGTCATCTGTGAGGGATGCTGGGAGGAGTCCATGTGCCTCCTTTTACACATTTGTTTGCGAGCAGCCTCCTCAGTGGGACTCTCCGGGGAGATTTGCAAACTTCTGGCAGCTCTCTAGTGGGTGTTCCCTGAGGCAAAGCAAGCACGGCTATCCCTGAGATGACAGGAAGGTTGAAGCCATACCCAGAACTGAGGGAGTTGGGGTGGATTCCGAAGAGGAAATGGTGAAAGGTCTCAACCCACTCGAAAGACCCTTTCCACCACGTCAAATGTCGAAGGAGAATGGACATCCTGTGAAACAAGTAAGGGAGCCACTTCCTTCGGATCCGAAGGGGGAGTCAGAGCATAGTGTACTGTGTTGTTCGTGTAGTTGTCCGGTCTTTGGTGTAATTTTGTAGTCGTTGTAATGAAAGCCTTGCTTGGTTCCCGGTGACTAAAAGTGAGTCCATATACATAGTGATATATATATATATATATATATATATATATATATATATATATATATATATATATATACCATATATATATATATGTGTATATATATATATATATATATATATATATATTATATATATATAATATATATTATATATATTTTATGTGTGTTATATATGTTTTGTATGTATGTGTATATGTGTATGTATGTATGTAGCTATGTATATGTGTATATATATATATATATATATATATATATATACTATATGTGTATATATATAGTATATATATATATATATATATATATATATATATATGTGATGATATATATAATATATGTATATATGTATGTATTATGAGAGAAGAGAGGTATGTGATGTGTATAAATGAGAGTGTGTGTGTGTATATACATATATATATATATATATATGTTAGTATTTAAATGTGTAGATTTTACATGCATAATTCTATATATAAATGTCTAGAAGAAAATATAAGTATGTAATATTTATTTATTTTATTTATTTTTTTTAAAAAATATATTATTTAGAAAAGAAACTTAGTTTTTGATTGTCAAGGTGGGTAGAGTTGGCTGAATAGCATGTGGTTTATTTTTATTTTATTCTTATATGTAAATGCATTCAATTGACTTATGCCTTTGTGGGGTGCCTTAGACCAGGCTTTTACCAATAAAGTGTTTGGTGTTTTTTAGGTTGTAAACAAAAAGGGCCCAATAGCCTGCAGGAGCCGAGATACCAAGGGGGAGACTGTGCTCTGATAAACTTTTTCAGTGATTTTTGTAAGTGATAAATATATTAAAATAAACAGGTACTTTTTTAGTTTTAAGAAACATAGGCCTTTGAATATAAAAAGAGAAGAAAGACTGGACAAAAGCAAGTTTAAACTAATATGCTGTAGTCTTGTGCTAAGGGGTTAGAGATGGAGTATAAAAATACAATTATATGTAGAGTTGAAATTTTTCTCTTATTTTTGCACAGGTGAAGGTTTGGATTAAAACTCTTGACAATGCAAAAACAAGTGCTTTCTGTAAGCAAGGAGGTTTGAAAAATAAGACAAAATGATGAATGCCATGAGAAGTACCACTCTTCTTGCATATTCAATATTAATATCTGCTAAAAGAAAGGAAAAAAGCTAAGTAGAAGTCAAGAAGTCTGCAGCTGAATGCAGTCGCGCATTCTGTTCTGTTCTGCTCCGAGTGAAAATGACAAGGACTACTTCATGCATCTGTGGAGTTATCATTTTTTTCCACTGTTGACTATGACTCCGTGGAGACCAGCTGTCTGTAGGTGCAAGCAATTAATCTTGAGAATTCTAAACATTGTTTGCTGAGGGAAATGCAAAATTTAGAAGTACAAGGGCAAGCAATTCAGTAAAAAAAAAAGTTTTAAATTAGTGGAAGTGAATAAGAGATAACCGCTTTCCTAGCAGCCTTAATATTTCAATGCATTTAAATGAACAGTCTACCGCTTAGTCTTATTTAAACGCAGCCTGTGCACTTTATCTTAAGGCTAAACGTTAATGCTTTCTGAAAGCAACCAAGCTGTTTTTCTCATCTGGGAGGGGAACAAGGATAAGAAGAGAACATACAGCAATTAGTGTAAATGTCAGCACAGGCTGTAACATGCACTTCAGCATGGGTAACCTCAATTTTTGTTAGGTAATGCCTGTGGGTGCACCTGTCAATTTGGGGCAATTGTTCATATCAGGAGAGTTAAACTTTATTTTTTGAAAATGTACATAGTTTTGTGTATTTGTTCCAACTGAATAAGTTATGAGATTTGTAAAATATACTTAGTTTTTTGTTTGAAGCTTTTCATTCAAAAAAGTATTGAAAAAGTGACATAGGTTCAAATGGAGAAACCATAAAACAACTGTATAAAACATCAACTTACCGAACATTGGTGTGTGCATGCAACACAAACATTGGAAATGCATATTCAAAAAAGTTGTCATGTATAAAATAACTTCTTATCAGAAAGGCTACATGAGCCATATTATTTTGGAATATAAATGACCTTACAAGTATAGACAAAAGAGCATCAGTACTGCATTATATTACGAAATGCAGAGTGAAAATAATAACACTGCAGGAGACAAATTTGGAAAGAAATGCGAATATGAAAAAAAAAACAGATTTCAGGATGGGTAATCAGCAGAATATCAAGGACAAATGAAAGGAGGAGCAATTATAATAACTGCTAGAGGAGTTCCAATAGTGAAAGAAGAGGAAAAAAGATAATGATGGAAAATTTATGGTAGTAATGGGCTCCTGACAAGTTATGAGGATTATGCTGCCATATATTTATATTCCACCAAAAACTGCTACTATGGAGTACAAGAAAGTTTTTGGAGAACTTATCATCTTTCAGCAGGGAATGTTACTTTCAGGTGGGGAGCGGAACTTGATTCTCAACAAGGACGTATCTGGGGGACCTGGAGAGGAAAATATAACAAAAAGGTAGATTTCCGAAGAAATTTATAAAAGATTTGGTATGGAAAACATGAATTCAATAGTAGGAACTTAGGGAATTTACATATTATTCCCCAAGGTACAATAACTGGGCTTGACTAGATAGAAATTATACTTCACAGGAATATGTTTATTTAATTGAATGTTTGACATGGATCCAATAACTATTTCAAATCATGCTCCAATAAAAACGAAGATAAAAATGCACAGTAATGAAGTAAAATTAGATAGTGGCGCTTTCCTACCTACCTATTAAAAAGAGAAGAATTTAACAAATGGATAGAGGAAATTACTCAAGAGTTATGAGGTAAGATAGAAATTTCTTTAGACGTTATATCTAGTAAGCAGGATAAAATGAAAATAGAGTTTAAAATAGGGTAGAAATAAAAGAAAAAAAGAGATATGGCTGAGAAGTTAAAGGAATTACTCAGAGGGGCTGACAAAAGTTAAAAGTACTGCAGACTAAGGGGAATATCACTGAACAAGAAGAGGCACACCTGCACAGTAGTAATGAGAAAATGAAATATGCATGAGTTTAGAAAGATTGCTGTTAAGCAACTATTTTTCAATAACTTTTAGCACAATGATTTGGGCAAGAGAAAGTAAAAAGGGTTGTTGCCAAACTTAGGGATTCTATAACAAGAAAAATAACCAGAGTTCCTGTACAGGTATTAGAGACATTTCAGAAATTTTGTAAGAAAATGCACAAAGCAGTGAAAGGCAGAAATCAAGAAAGAGCAAAAATGGAAATATTTAAGGAAAATTTAAGTAAGCCATGGTCAGTGGTAGATCAGGCAAAACAATTAACACTTGAGATAGGAGGAGATGAGATAAAATGCTGATATATAATCAATCTGCAGGAAAGTCTCCAGGAACAGATGGTATTCCTGTGGATGTTTGGAAGTTAGGAGGGAAGAAAGTGACAACGATCAGGAAGGTTTTGTTTAACAGTATCTTGAAAGGAGGGAAATCGCTAACATCTTGGAAGAAAGCCATGGTGACTGTAATACATAAAGACAGTAAAGACCTACCAGACCCAGTTTTATATAGACACATTTCAATTTAAAGTATGCTTATAAAGTGTTTATTTCTATATTAGCTAAAAGAATGGGAAAGGTATTGCAAAAAGTGATAGATATGTAACAATGTGGTTTTGTGGCAGGAAGGCAAACATTTGACATTACTAGAAAAATGATGATCCAGAGGGAAGCAGAATGTAAGAAAATACTTATGTTGTTACTGTGTTGTGATGCAGAGAAAGCATTCCACAGAGTAAGCTGGGATTGTTTGAGTAGGGCAATGGAAGGATTTGCATTCCCTGATACAATAATAAGGTGAATTAGGAAGATACACCAGGGATCAAAGGCAAGAATTAAAGTGGAAGGGTTCCTCTCTGATAAATTGTCTGAACAGTGGAATCAGGCAGTGAAGACCTCTTTCCCCTTTGTTATTTGTTTTACATTTACATCCATTGGCAAAGAAAATACGGACTCACAAATTTAAGAATATAGCTGGTATGGTAATCAAGAAAAGTTAGCTTTATTTGCAGATGATGTTATTTTGTTCCTGACAAATCCAGAAAAGGACATCTCAGTGTTGTGCAACATTTTGAGACAGTTTCAAGTCTTTTTAGGGTATAACATTAATGAAGATAAAACAAAGACTATAATCACAACTTATGTACCAATACATTAATTAATTCAGCAATACCACTATTTATGGGGACATGATTAAATGAAGTACTTAGGAGTATGGGTTAAAAGGATTCTACTATGGCAGCTAATAATATGCGAGAAGAAACTAAACAAAAGACAATACAAAAACTGAGAAAATGGAAGCTCTGTTATATAGATATGGATAACCAGATACAAGCAGTGAAAATGTTTTTAGTTCCT
The DNA here is from genome assembly GCF_019279795.1 of Protopterus annectens. NCBI lineage: Eukaryota > Metazoa > Chordata > Ceratodontiformes > Protopteridae > Protopterus > Protopterus annectens. The sequence continues at coordinate 306,189,809 of NC_056736.1, read as the reverse complement.
TTAGTTTTATAAACAAGTCAGGCATTTTTATCAACCAGAAGAGAAGTTGTGGATAGCCATTAAAAAAAGAGTTGAAGAATTTTATCTGGGAGGAGAACAGGGCAAGAATCAAGCAGGATAACTTGATCTTTTCAACAGAACAAAGGTGGTTTGGGATTACCTAATTTGAAGGGGTACTTCAGAGTTAGACAGTTACGGCTCCTATGCCTAGCACAAACAGAAAGCCATACTTCAAGTGGAATGTATTATTCTCTGCTGAAAGCTGATTGTTTCTCTAATAATTTTCTTACGCTCCATTAAGGTAGTTTTAGGTGGAATATAAATAGGCCAGTGTAGTGTAAAAATCAGAAAAAGGCCAGCACCAAGGAAGGTTCAAAAGTAGTTTAATAAAACTGAAACTAGACCGGTTTCAGCAGCAAGGCTTTCATCAGTAGTATAGTCAGCAAAAAGCACTTAGTCATCATCTTATATAATGTTCTCTAAGGCATCTATATGACATCACTTCCTGATAAGTCAAAAATGCAAACAAGGCAAAAGTAATTGAAAAATACAATCAAGGCAAAAGTAATTGAAAAATACATAGTTCAGTAAACAAAAAAGTTTGCCTAAGTTGCATGCATATCTCCAGATTATAATGAAAAGAGACACAGTATACTGGTATATCAATGATAATAAACAAACTTAATAAAAAACATACAATAAAGGGTAAATGCCCAAAAATAAACCCGAAACAAAAGTCAGGTTATAAGAATTTTGGTGTTGAATACCAACAGTATCCTAAAATGAGCTGAAATGCAAAAACCTAAGTAATGCAACCTGATAAGAAATAAGTACATATCGTAATGCAAGTGATGGTTAATTACAAATTATAATTTATCATTTAATCCAGGAGGAAAAGCCCCAAGTTTAATGATCCACCTTTTTCTTTGGTATTTAGGATATCATGCCAACCTGTTTTTCCTATGATATGATCAATGATGGTGAATGTAAATTTGGCAGTGGGATGTTTGATAACATGTCTATATAGTGCATTAGTTAATCTTCTGTTTCTAAAATATAAAATGCATGACATGTACATGTGGCAAGATAAATAATCCAGTCTGAGAAAATATAGTTACAAAACTGCAATGTCCACATGGATAAATGCCTGAAAGTTTATCTCCAGTAAGTGTTCTTTGAGTTGGAGTGTGATCCATGACCCTGTTTTTATAGGGTGAAAATAGATTCCCTAAAGTTTTGCCTTTCCTATAGGAAAAATAACATCGTTCTCCCAGATAATCTTCCAACAATGGATGAGAATTCAATATATTCCACTGAGTATTAATAATATTTACTAAATTGGCACTATTCCTGCCATAAGTGGTGACAAATCTACATACATCTGATTCCTCATTATGAGTTTTAGTATTGTATTGGAGAAGTGGATTTAGCATTACTAAATTGGACTGCTGACTCAATAGTGCGAGTGGAATAACCTCTGGACAAAAATCTCTTGGTTAGATCCATTTGATGACTCTGAAGATCATCCACTGAGGAACAAATCCTTTTCATCACAAACTGTGATTTCGGTATGTTCGAATAATATGTTTCGGATGAAAACTATCAGCATGTAGAAGGGTATTATATTGTGAGAATTTTCAATATGCAGACGTTCTAAGAGTGTTATCCTCCTGTCGAATTAAATTGACATCCAAATAACTGATTGCACTCATATTATATTCCACAGTGAATTCGATACCCCAGATGTTCCCATTCAAATGTTGAATAAATTCCTGGAGGTATTCCTCACCTCCTTTCCATATAAGCCAACAGTCGTCCAGGTATCTTCTCCATATATCAATCTCAGGTAGATATATGTTGTGCAAAGGGTCATATAAAATCATATCTTCCATGTAGCCCATAAAAGATCAGCATAGATGGGTGCAAAGGATGCACCCATAGCGTTTTGTTGGAAATAAAAACATTTTTAGTTAGAATGTGTTCAGCCATACACAACAATAAGGTGTTCATCCTATAAATTGGTTTTATTTAGCCAGTATTCCAAGGCATTAATACCAGCAATGAGGGATGCTGGTATAAAGCGAGGATACATCAGCCATTCAGGGTCCAATTGAGACTCGGAGACTATCTGCAAAAATTCAGTCGTGTCCTTGATTCTTGCTCTAACACATGTTAACAGTGGTTTCAATTTTTCAGTTAGAAAAACAGACAAGGGTTCAGTGAGTGACCCAATGCCAGATACAATCGGTCTGCCTGGTGGCTGATCAATGGACTTATGAATCTTAGGAAGTAGATAGAGTTGTTGTTTATTAGGATCGTCAAATGAGTTTTGGTTTTATCAGAGATAATTCCAGATTCTACAGCCTTTTCCAAAATTCATTAATTTCCAAGGCAAAACCTGGAGTCGGATCAATCTCCATCTTCATGTAATGATGATGGTTGGAACTAAGACCTTCATTCACATAATACTCAGTATCCATCACCACCACCGCACACCCTTTGTCGGCAGAAATAATAGCAATATCCGTATTGTTTCTGAGTTGTGTGAGTGCTATTTGTTCCTTCCTAGACATGTTATGCTTTATAGTGTCAACAGAACCCAAATTGAAGTGTATATCCTTTATAACTGCTGGAAAACAGCAACATGTTTATCCATGGGAGGGTTAAATGTAGATTTGTGAAATCTAAAATCAGATGATCTTTGAGCATTGTCAGTTTGATCTTGTTGTTGAAAAAATAATTTCAAGTTAATTTTCCTACAAAAATCCATTGTATCAGAAACCAAAATGCTTTCATCAGTGAAAAAACAGGTATGAAACCAAGGCCTTTATTAAGAAGGAATATTGATCATCAGTCAAAATATGACTTGAAATATTTAAAACATTAGTACATGAATGATTTACTTCACTATCGACATGAAGAGCTCTTCTAAGTTTTGACCTCTGTGTTTCCTTCCTGCCCTGTGTTTTTCCCCTAAAGGGACCTCAGTCCAGCATTTGGAGAATCACCAATATTAGGTGTCTCAGTATCAGAAGAATCCTCACCAGAGGTAATAAAGCTAGGCCCAGTTGTTTTTAAAATAGACCTTGGTCTTTTATAAATGAAGCATTCTTGGTACCATGAGCAAACCTCACACCCCTTTGTGAATCAAATTGTTTGCCCCTATCATAATCTTCCTTATCCAAATTTGTGCAATTTCTTTTCTTAAGGTTATTTTCCAAAATAGAGATTTCTTTAGATAATTTGCCAAGACAACCCTGAAAACTAGCCTCATGTTCAAACCGTTTCAGGTTGTTACATGTTTTCTACTTCAATAATATTACTCTGTATTGTTCTCTCATAGAAAGAGGCCAAAATGTTAACTATAATCATGGCAGCCTCCTGTTGGTAGTGGTTGGATTTTACATCTCAATCCTCTAGGGATATATTCTGTATTTGGTAAGCTTTAAACAATTTACTGTGCCAAATGTTTGTTCTAAGCATCTTAATTTGTTTACCTAATTGAAAGAATAAGTTTTCGTAACCGTCAACTGGATCCATGATTACCAAATCCACCTTTTCTGTATGTTCAGTTCCTATGCCAAAATTTTTAAGTCATCCTTGTCGGAGCATAAACCAGATAACAATTTACTGAGATCCATGACAATAAGTTGCAATGAACCGGAGGAAGAAGATATAAAAATAAAAATAAAATGAACCCTGAAAAGATTCTTTTATTCTTAAGGGTTGAATTGGCAAATCACGAATAAGTCCAAAACAGAAAATCACAATCAGAGTCACAAAGAAGTTGAAGCCAGAATAAATGGCAAATGTAACCCTATATAATAATTAACCCTAGCACCAAGGCAAAATGCTATACAGACCAAAAGTCAAAGGCCTGTAATGTCTAAAATGCAATGTTCTGAGTAATGCACAACCTACAGTTGTTCAGAGGTGGCTAAATCCATATGGAGTATACCAATATGTAATGAATTTAAGCCAGACACACTTATGCACCTTATTTAAATCAGATAACAATATTAAAAAATCAATAATTGTTCAATACAGTCCTCAGATGAAATTGTTATCAAAGGTATAAATGTACAGATGATTATTGTCAGCACTGTATACCCAGCAATTATTCTAAAAGAAGACCTGAGTGCAACACTGGGCAAACAAAACAAAGGCCTCAAGATATGTGACCAATATTGACTCAAATGTAAAACAAAACATGAATCAGTAGGAACATAGGAATGAACAGATATAAGCAATAATACTGTATCAACCTAGTGTATATAACAATGGCTAGTTCATCATAATCAAATGAAATAAAATAAAATTATGCACATATTACAAAATGAGCACCCATACATGAAATGTCCTTGAAAAATAGCAATGTTGTATTGTGCTACAACAGTACTCAGAAATCCAGTATAAAACGACTAGGCAAAATAATATGAAATATACACGTGTTATAAACTAAGAACACATATATGAAAAGTCCTGAAAAAATGGCACTGTTATATTGTGCTACAACAGTTCTCTAAAGTCCAGTGTTCAAGAAAAACGACTTAACAACACCATCCAGACAGTTAAATGATTGTCACAGAAAATTTCTTCATTATGGTAAAACAATTACCAATGAAAATTAATCCAAAAATAGATGTCAAGAACAGTACCTGGAAAGATGAAGTTTGAAATGTATTAGGACCCTTAAAAAGTTGTTCCAAACAATGTCCAAAAGGCCAAATCGATCCTCGAAGTCCTGATATGTCCAAAAACAGTATGGAAACCACAACGATCTTGAAAAACAAATCCCAATCCGAAGATGGTGGAAAAACACTTGCAACCAAAGCGATAAACTCAACAGCGTTAATGCATCCAATATACTCACTTGTTAACTTAGATAAACATGATAATCCAACAAAACCAAAAAAGGATGACCAAAAGTCAATCCTTTAAAAAGAAAGCGATGTAGATACCATGCATCCTAAAATAACGATGTCCAGGATGAAAAATCCTAAGCAATCCACAAAAAACTTTTTTGTTTACTGAACTATGTATTTTTCAATTACTTTTGCCTTGATTGTATTTTTCAATTACTTTTGCCTTGTTTGCATTTTTGACTTATCAGGAAGTGATGTCATATAGATGCCTTAGAGAACATTATATAAGATGATGACTAAGTGCTTTTTGCTGACTATACTACTGATGAAAGCCTTGCTGCTGAAACCGGTCTAGTTTCAGTTTTATTAAACTACTTTTGAACCTTCCTTGGTGCTGGCCTTTTTTCTGATTTTGGGTTTATAAATAGGCCAGTGTAATCTTCCCACCCTGCCAGCTTTACTACTACACATCTACCATTATCTTTTTTCCCTCTTCTATCACTATTGGAGGTCCTCTAGCAATTAATATAGGTACTCCCCTTTTCACTGGTCCCAGATATTCTGCTGAGTAACCACACTGAAATCCTTTATCAAATTCACATGCTCAGTCCTTTCTAAGTAAGTCTCTTGTAGCATGGCTATTTGCACTCTGCATTTCTTAATATAGTTCAATATTCCTTTTTTATACATCTGTGAGACCATTCACAGTCAAAGATAATATAGAAAGTGTTGCCACTATAATAAGAAGTTATTATTTCTACCTGTTACATATAACAGTTTTTTAAAATGTCTAGTTTCAGCTTTTGTGTTACATGCATACACTAAAGTTTGACATGTTGAATTTTTATGCATTTGTTTCTTGTCATATCCATTTGAACCCATGTCACATCTTACAAGACTTTCTTTTTTTCTAATAAAAACCCTGAAAAATAAATAAATAAATAAATAAAAACGCCCCAGAATACCCCATAACCTAATAACATAATACACACCTTCAAGTAATGAAATTAACCCAACTAATAGGAACAATTGCCCAAGACTGACAGCTAAACTCACTGGCTTTAATTAACCTATAATGAAGGTTATCCATGCAAAGACACATGGTACAGCCTGTGTTTCTACTTGCACCAAGTGCTGTTTTTGTCTTATCTTTATTCCTGTCCAAGATGCAAAGCAACCCCAGCTTGAATGTTTTCAGAACACACTATCTTTTAGCTGTTGAAAGAAAAAAAGTAATCTGTTTTTATTGTCCTTAGCTTGCTTCCTTAGAAACATGAGAACAAGATACATAGTTGCCTTCAGCTATAAGCTTCTCATGTTGCACTTTGAACAATTATTTGATAATGGAAAACATTTCATTACATTCAATGTCCTTTTATTTACTTGCCTCCACTCAAAACTTGTTAGATCAAGACAAGGGCCTTAATCCAGTCATTCCCATATGGAAAAGTATGAAAATGCATATCAGTTTTACTTATATCGTGCTCTTTCGCTCGAGCTTTCTTCTCTTTTTACATTGCGTGGCTACATTTCTTAAAACCAAAGAAGAAAAAACGTAGGAAAAAAGGATACCTGTTTAATTTAGTACATCTAGTTCCTCAAGGCTCCATACTAGGCTCTCTCCTGTTTTCTATATTCATCAATGACCTTCACCAAGTAGCTCCCCAAGCTACATGTATACAATACGCGGATGACTCCACACACATATGCTCAGCCACATCTGTATCAGAACTTCACTCCCTTTCTCAAGACATACTTAACTCTGTAGAAATATGGTTTACAAAACTCTGTAGAAATATGGTTTACAAAATGCTGTCTCCTATTAAACCCTAAAAATAACTAAACTCCTTTTTACACCTACCAGTAAATCTCCCCCAATAGACTTCACTGTATCATCCAGTGATGGTACACTCATATCCCAAGATCTAACTACCAAACTACTAGGTATCACTATAGACAATAACCTAAACTTTGATGCCCATATCAACAACATTCTGAAAACTACTAATAAAACATAGGCTCTCTTTATAGGATCAAATCCTTCCTCACTCCTGCAACTAGAATAACTATTGCCCACACCCATCTAATCTCCACCCTTCTTTATGCCTCACCCATATTTACCAATCTGTCAAAAAATAACCTTAAGAAACTAGAAAACTCCTATAATAGCATAACCAGATTTGCCACAGGTAACCCATACAGAACACACCACTGTATTAATCTAAAGCATCTAGGGTGGCTTGAACTACAGCAGAAGCTGAAATTTAATCAACTGGCCATTGTCCACAAAATACTTTATCAACCTGCCAAAACACCCATCCTGTCTAACCTTATTCACCCCTATGATAACCTGAAATCCCTAAGATCTTCACAAAAATTTCTTGTATATGTCAATAAATCAAACAATAGAGCAGGAGACTCTCTTTTTTCTAATTCTATTGGAAAAACCTAGAACCTACTTCCCTCTGAACTTACCACAGTTCCCTCTATTACTCTGTTTAAAAATAAACTTAAACTCCTCCTGAAAACACATTGGATGTGCCCCTGTTCTAAACCTGACTGACCAATGTATCCCTTATTACTTGAATCAACCTACCTTCTCATCTCTGAAACTATTTCATCTTAACAACTACTATGATTCTCATCTCTGAAACTATTTCATCTTAACTAATACTATGCTTCCTCTCTATCATAGTCTTACTTATTACTTGATTCTCTAAAACATGTCACATATTACTTCTAGATGTATTACTTAACTGCTTCTCCATTTCACTTTCCTTTATCTTCCCTTCTTATCTACATCTATACTAATTTTCTTTTCTTTTCTTAGCTATCATTCTTTATCAACAATTAAATGTAACTTCATTTAATTATACTAAGTCTAGTCAAATATGTGTAGCCTTCTTTATATGTACTTTATAAATTTGCAACCTCATATTATTTCTCTTTTCTTTACAGAAAATGTATTAGCATTCTAAATATGTATTTCTGCAGATGTGAACTTTATTTGAAATGTGTGGAGCTTTTCTCCCTGGGCATCTACTGAAAATGGACATATATCCAGCTAGACTAGCCCGGTCAACAAATGTAAAATAAATAAAATATAAATAAATCTATTGCACACAAGTAACTGAAAAAGCTTTACTTTATAACATGTAGTGTATGTCATGATTTGTAAAAATACTGTTAAGAGCAAAAAATGATTTACTTACAGTTACCTCCTTAATGTTCTTACAAACATTAATGACATATAAATAGGGTATATGCTTTGCAGTAAATGTTAAATAAGTCCAATATTTCCAGGTTTTCCTGTTCTGCCAAGTTTCACAAATGTGACTAATGCTTTGCAATCACACATTTGTTCATTCATTTCAAAGCTGCTGTTTTTCTTCCTTCTAATCTCCCTCTCCCAACTCCAGTCTCTGGTTCATTTCCAATGTACTTGTGGTTCTTTTAGTCAACTCCTGTACTTTTTTCTGTCTCTCAAGCATTCTCCATTGGAACACTGGAAAAGGCTTCACATTTTTTTAAATTTTATTTTAGTTTACATTTGTTAACCGGGAAAGTCCGACTGGACACAGGTCCTTTTTCAGTGGAGGCCTGGGGAGAAAAGCTCCACAAGTTACATTACATAAGTAAAATTAAACACATAATAAAAATTACACACACAATAAAGTACACAATTTCAAACAATAATGAAGGTAACAATAAAAAGTTCAGTGCAGTAGAGGCAAAACATCAAACATTATAATTTTAGGATGAAAACATGCATTGGTAATTGCTACTGACCACAGATAGTGTTTGTTGACTATCTGTTAAATAAGTCCTTGGCCTATACTATAAATTTCTAGAGTGGTGACATATTTTAAGGTATGATCTAAATAGCAGTTTTACCAGACAGCTGGAATAACTTATCAGTACTCTCATGTTTATCCTTTTATACATTGTTTATGTCCTACTCTGGGAAGTAACAGGACCATAGCCAGTTGTTAGAATAGTGGGTTTTCATGAGCTTTTTAAACTGTATAGTAGAGTTATTAGAAGTTATCTGGCTAGGTAGTGTATTCCAGGCTCTTGCAATAGTGCAACCAAAGAGAGACTTACCAGCATCATTCTTATATTTGCTGACTTTTATGAGGTTCTGGTTAATAGATCTTAAGGGTCTAGCAGTAGTATAGGGTTGAATTAGATCCTAGAGTGCAGGGGTTTTGTCAGGAAGATAGTATAACTTGTGTGCTACTGACAATTGACTGAGTAGCAGAAGTTGAGGGAGCTCAAGCCAGTTAAGCTGCTTTAAAGATAGACAGTGATGTGATCTGTATGAGGCTTCAGTAGCAAACTTGGCAATCTTGTTATAGCAAAATTCCACTTTAATTAAATCAGCCTTGCGGAGGTTAGCCAGACTGGGGAGGCATAGAGGAGGATGGACAACAGATGAGTCCTTGCTCTTGTGGCCTTGGTATGTCTAGTGATAAAATGTTTGTTCCTGTAGAGGAGGCCAAGCTTTTTGTTTACTTTCTTGATGGTTTGAGCTATGTGGATGTCAAATCTCAGGTTGTTGTCAATCTCTACACCTAACAGTTTAGTGTGTGAGGTTGGACTGATCTGGATATTATCTTTGGAAGTTATGCAAAAGTTGTTGTCTGGACCTACCTGGTCTGAACAGAATAAGTTTTGTTTTTTTTGGGGATTAAGAATGAGTTTGGTGTTAGTATACCATGTTTCAGCTAAGGTAAAGTTATTCTGGGTTAGGGTATGCAGTTCCTTTATTGTTGGAGCAGCACATAAGAGTGGTGTCATCAGCATATTGTAATACTGAGGCAGAGTGCGTGGAGGAAGAGAACTGGTTGGTAAAAAGAGAGAAAACCAATGGGCTAAGGATGGGAGCTTGAGGGACACCTAAGGATGCTGGTAACATAGGGGACAATTAGTTTTGCCATAGGACAGCCTGCTGTCGGTCTGATAAGTAGATGCTGAACCATGAGATAGAGGAGGGGCTGATGTTTAGGGTTGATATAGTTTTGAGAGGCATATCGTGGTTAACCATGTCAAAAGCTTTTGATAGGTCTAAGAATATGGAAGATACGAAAAGACCCTTGTTTCTGTAGTGGTTCACTGTATTAGTGAAAGACAGTAGTGCAGTGGTGGTGCTATGGGAGGGTCTAAAGCCATGCTGTGCCTTAGACAGCAGGTTATTTTGAAGGTACTGCATTAATTGGGAATGAACAACTATTTCTAGTACTTTGGATAGGGGTGATAGAATAGCTACTGGTCAGTAATTGGTAAGTTCTTTCCATAAGGTCGGTACCATTCATTCAGATAGAGACTTGTTGATGAGAATAGCAACAGGATAGGCTATGGCTTCAGCTGTTACCTGAAGGAAATCTGCTGCTAGGTTATCAGCAGCTAGTGTGTTTGGCTTGAGTTTGTGAAGGAGTTTAGAAATAACCTTGGTGGATACGGCATGCAGGGAGAAGTTGGATGAATTGTCTTGTATGTTGGGGTGGGTTTTGTTAGATGATGTTGTGGGGCAGCTAGCATTATTTTGGGCATCGGCTAGGGTTTGGACAGTTTCAGTAAAGTACTTACTGAATTATGTGGGAATGTTGTCATGGCTGTTTACTGTCACATGGGTCGAGGTTGTGGATTTACCTAGCTGTAGTATAGTATTTATTGTGGCCCAGAATCTTTGAGGATTGTTAGCATATTTTTCTTGCATGCTTTTATAGCAGTTGGTTTTGTCACGTTTAATTAGCTTTTTGTTTTATTACGGAGTTCTAAGTAATTTTGTCTCATAGCAATGGTTTTGTTTTAATGGCACTGCATCCAAGCATTGTCTCTTTCTTTCACTGTAGTTTTGGTTTCTTTAGTTAGCCATTATGCATATTTTGCTTTTATTCTAATGGTTATGCAGGGTGCATGATAGTTTAAGATTTGTAAGAAGGTTGAGTTAAAGTACTGCACAGCTTCATCAAGAGACGGTTCCTTTAGGGGAGCCCAATTACAAGATTTTAGTGCAGTGATGACTGTATTAGGCATAAAGGTCTTTTTATTTCTTACTACTCGGAAGATAGTCTGACTGATGTGTTGGGATCTATTTCTAATTAGATAGGTTGGTTGATAGTCACTTAAACTATCAGGTAGACAACCAGATTTGTATGCAAGAGAGAGGTTAGATATAATAATCCAATCAAGAATGGACTTGCAGTGGGATGATTTGTCGATTCTGGTGGGGGATGAGATTAGTTGGGTAAACCCATGTAAGTTAATATAGTTAGCGGGATTGTGACTGGAGCAGCTAAACCAGTCAATATTAAAGTATCCTAATAGTATAGTTTCTTGTGGGAGAGAGTTTGAAATCCAGTCTAGTAGGTTTTCCATTCTAGTAGTGTTACTGCCTGGTGGGATGTAACCACCTACAATATTAATATATGTTTGTTGGGGTTTAGTTTTAATTTAGCAAGGGTTAGTTCTACATTGTTGTCTACAGGGGGATTACCATAGTGTAATTCAATGTTGAGATGGTTTTGGAATAATATTGCCACCCCTCCCCCCTTTTCCCTACTCTATCTCTACGTATAATATTGTAACCAGGAGCTGTGAGCTCATTATTGTGGTGTTCTGGCTTTAGCCATGTTTCAGTTAGTGACATGATCTCTGGTTTATATAGGGCTAATAGGGCATGAAGTTCATAATCTCTCTATAAGCTTTATTATCAGAAGAGTAAGAAGCATAATGTTCTTCTGTTTGATAGCTCACTTTGTGTTGGACAAACTTTTGTATTTCCTCCACAGCATGTTCTGCATCAAAAAAATGACTTTGTCCCTCCAGGAAAAAAAAAATCTGAAAATAGCTGGACACAGCAGCTTGAATCTCACACCTACTTCTTGACATTCCGTCACAGCTGGAATAAATGTACCCCTCTTCTGCCTGGTGTACAGTGAGTAATTATTTTTCACAACCACTTTACTGTCTCCAGCTTTTAGTACTTTGTCTTTCCTCCACATTTTTGTCAGAATCATCTCCTTCTGTTAGGACTGCATCTTTACCATTACAAGTTTTTACTGCTTTCTTGTGGCCAGGCTTAGAGTAAAAACACAATGTGCCTTTCAATTAACAACTACTGTGGAATACTAGTCCAGTTGATTACTTGTGTTTTAATAAAATGTATACACAGTCTGTTCAGAAGCAAGCAATCGTTGTCCCAATTCACAAGAGAGACTGTTCCACATTACCCTGTAATTATGGACCAATGAGTTTCACAAGTATATTGTGCAAAAAATCATGATGGAGCATATTCACCTAGACATGGGAAGCCTCCTTCTCCATGACCTAAGACACCAAGTTTTTGTTGAAGGTAGATCTTGTATGCTTAACCTAATACATTTCTTTAACAGTGTGACTGCAGCTTATTTCTATTTGGCTAAAGCATTTGATACTATACTTCATGAAAACCTCATATATAAACTCAAGGATCTAAAGGTAAATGAAACCATTATATCCTGAGTCCATGATTGGTTACATGATCCTACACAACAGTTTAAGAATAGGAGGACTCTTATTCTCACCATCCATCATCTCCAGTGGAGTCTATCAAGGCTCTTTTCTGAAGCCACTTCTTTTTGACATCTTTTTCACGGATGCCAAAACTAATTGTAGTGTCTGACTCACCAAATAGGTAGACGGCTGCAAAGCTGGCAGCATTACCCTTTACCCAGCTACCACCACTTCTCTTCAAACAGCACAGTAACATTATGCAGGCAAGGTGGAATAAAAATGGCCTTGCTTTCAGTGTTAAAAAAGCAACAATCAGGTGTTTGACAAATCCCCTCCTCACCAGTTTTATATACTACTTATGGACAACAACTAGAAATTACAGCAAAACAAACAACTGAATCCTTGCAGACTATGACCTTCCATTTAATACCAGTACAGCTGCTACAATCTGTGAAATAAATGGAACTGTCCAAACAATTTTTACAGAATCAAGATCTGTGCCAATGAGATATATGCCCCACTGTATACAATTCTTACCAGACAAATAATGGAATAATGAACCCTTTTCTGTATCATGCCCATATGCCATCTGGGACAGTTTGAAATGATACAAAGACTCTTCAGAGTGTGAACTGAAGGGCTTCTAGTCTTAATAGCTACTGACTACAGCAAGCTCTCTCATCTCATACTGCTCTGCTTCTCTGCTTAGCATACAAAGCATTAAACATACTCTCCTATTTGAAACTCTCAGTTAAAAATACTCCTTGGTGACCTTAACACAAGAGGATATTCTGCCTCAATTAAAAACTATTTTGATGTTAAGCATACAACTTCATATCACAAAATACTCCCACTCCTAGGGATAAACGTTGCCACTGAAGTGAAGAAGGCATTCAATCCATGCCTTCAGGAAAGAAATGGATGACTATCACTGCATCCTAAGTAGGATCCAGGGCCAATAGGGTTTCAGCTTGTTCATCAATCCTGTGAACCTATCATGTAAGCCAAACAATACACTACAAACAAAACCAATGACAGAAAACACTGTGAGTAACTGCAACAGCAAAAACAATAATAATATTACAATATGAACTAGAAGTAGCCAGAGAATAAAATTATTCTCTTTAGAAGCAGATTAATAAAACTTAGTGCGAGATGCATTTAAAATTAGCACATAACTTGTATAAACTGTTCAGAGAAATTTATAAATTATGTACGTGCCATAATTTGGCATCTGTGTTGTCCATTTTCATTCTTCCTCATTAATGGGTCACGGATCTGATCCATTTTCCAGACTGGGATCCTAGTCTCAAGCTCTTCCCTGTACCCATAATACTCGATACCATCCCTAGCTTCCTCTGATCAAGTTTGCTGCCTTACTACCTACAGGATATAGAGACAGTACTGACATAACAGAAACATAGTGGCTCAAACCAGGAATATAAAGGTTCCTAACAAGACCATAGATCCTCTAGGAGCAACTACATCAGGGGATGATTGGGAGGGAAGGTGAGGAAGAATGAAAATGGGCAACACAGATGACAAGTTATGGTAAGTACATAACTTCTAAATCTGATGTTTTCCTTTTAGTTTTTTATGCTGGAGCACTGCTCACCAAAATCAATTTTACTTCTGAAGACAATGTCAAATTTATAATGCATCACAAAAGTATGAGCCTTTGACCAAGTGGCTGCAGCACAAATATCATCACTAGAAACCCTTGAGGATAAGGTAGACGATGTGGCTTTAGGAGGACGGGGCAATTCCAGTCCACGTTTAGAGTACGACAGAGAAATGCAGTCAGTAATCCATTAGGCTAGGGTAACTTTGGAGACTGCTTGGCCTAAACGGTTAGGGGACAAAATAATGAACAGCTGATCAGACTTCCTGAAGTGTTTTGTTTTACAAAAGTAGAAAAATAGTTGTCTATGAACATTAAGAAGATGGCAATTGAATGGACTTAATGTAAGTTAATTTAAGTCTCAGTAGCTACTTTAGGCATAAAGGAGGAAACTGCATGGACAGAGTCTCTATCTTTATGAAAAAAACGGTTAGGTGTTTTGGATGACAAAGAGTGTAATACAGAAATTCTCTTTACTGATGTAATAGCTATCAATATAATAGTTTTCCAGGAGAAAAATTTCATATCACAATTATTAGCTGGTTCAAAAAATTCTGAATCAGGAAAAACACTTCTAGATCACAAGGTGTCCAAATCGAAGCTTCAACAAAAAACAGAAAAAAATGAAGCAGCCAAACTGGATTGAAATTTTCTTTACTACATTCTTCTGGTACCTCGGCCTTCGCCTTCACATGGAATAACAATGTTATGCATAAACCAGTATAAATACACACCTCACTTAATCAATCACATCAATTAAACAATTAATCAATTGTATATAAATATATTACATTTTAAAGAAATACATACAAAATACATATAATATATAATATTTCCTATTAATAGTTATACATCTAAATTCATACCATTGGGAAATAGAGTTCCATAATTAATAATAAATTTAGATTCCATATTCAATAATTTAGTTTGAAAATTTTTATTATTTTCCCCCATTCCCCACGGTCTTGCCAAAACACTAAACTCAAAACCAGTTTGATCTCCATTGTGAAATTGATGAAAATGACTTGCAATTGGACTGTCAAGTCTACTATTCCTAATGTCTCCCAAGTGTTCCAAAATTCTTAGCTTGACCCTACGTTTCGTTTGTCTTATATACCATTTTCGTTCTTTACAACTGCACCCAATAATGTATACCACCCCAGATGAATTACAATCAAAATGATCTAATGCATGATATGCAACCCCATTGATTTTATGGTCATCTAAATTAATAATTTTATCACAAACCTTACATTTATTGCAAGCAAAAGAACCTGCATCCATAGCTTTCTCCTTCTTGCCCTTAGTTCTAACTAGTTCCTTCAGATTTTTACATCTTGTATAAGAAAAAATAATATTTTTTGGAATTATGTTTCTCAAAAAATCATCACTAGTTATTACTGGCCACAAGTTTAACACAATTCTCTTCAAAATGGAAGAAAAAGGAGAGTATTTATCTACAAAAAATATTTTATCCATTTCCATTGGATCCTTTTTCTTGGAGTAAATGAATTTGTTCCCAATTCTCTTCCTATTCCTATTAGCAACCCCCTGCCTGTTCAAATTTAATATTCCTTCCACATTGGCCTTATGGGAATAAACATTATCCCTAGAATAACCTCTGTTCATTAATTTCTGACAAATGATGTCAAATTCCCTTTGAATATTAATATTCTCTGATGTATTCACAGCAATTCGTTTGAATTCACCTAAAGGCAAAGACTCGAGTAAATAATTGCTATGCATACTGGTAGCGTGTAACTTTGGAGACTGCTTGGCCTAAACGGTTAGGGGACAAAATTATGAACAGCTGATCAGACTTCCTGAAGTGTTTTGTTTTACAAAAGTAGAAAAATAGTTGTCTATGAACATTAAGAAGATGGCAATTGAATGGACTTAATGTAAGTTAATTTAAGTCTCAGTAGCTACTTTAGGCATAAAGGAGGAAAACTGCATGGACAGAGTCTCTATCTTTATGAAAAAAACGGTTAGGTGTTTTGGATGACAAAGAGTGTAATACAGAAATTCTCTTTACTGATGTAATAGCTATCAAAATAATAGTTTTCCAGGAGAAAAATTTCATATCACAATTATTAGCTGGTTCAAAAAATTCTGAGTCAGGCTTTGAAGAAGAACAGTGATACCCCAAGGAGGAAAAGTGTCCTTTATTGGGGGGGGGGGGGGGTTTAAAAAATTCCTTTTATGAATGCCTTGGACAATTTTGTAATAAGAGATCAGAATCACTTCCCGAATGATAGTCTCATACAACTATCAGATTATGTTTTATAGTAGAAAAAAATGGCTCCTTCTTTAAAAAAGAAGTAAGAAAAGGAAGGGTGGCTGAAACAATGCTGAGAAGGGATCAATATTTTCTTTGGAAACCCAAATAGAAAATCTTTTCCATTAGATTATGTAGATCTTCTTAGCAGAAGCTTTATGTTGTTGTTCTTCTTTCGGCTTTTCCTGGTTAGGGGTCACCACAGCGGAACACTGGTCCGCTAATGATTGGCAGTTGTTTTTTACGGTGCAGAGGTGCCAGCCAGATGGCCAACCTTCAATGAAGGCATGTAGCAGAAGCTTTATGAGAAGCCAAAAAAACTATATCTCAAACAGGCAAGGCAAGCCAGGACCTTTTTACAATTACTGGAATTAGAGACATCATATGGTTAGGTTGAGGGTGTGGAGATAAAGATGTTGAGTCTCTGAAGGAAGAAAAAGGAAGTCCTGGCTGGGCTCCAGTATTCATGTAGAGCATTTGAGATGAGACCAGAGAGAGAGGGATAGGAACCAGATCTGATGAGGCCAGTAGGGGACAATGAGGCTCACTGAACTCTTCAGCCTGCTGGCTTTCTGTGGAAAGCTCAGGATCAAAGGAAGAGAAGTGTAAGCATACAGGGGGATTGGGGGTCCGATCATGAACTAGAGCATCCCTCAGTAACTCTCCCAGAGGAGAGATCAGAGCAAAATACTTGTTGCACTTGTTTAGGGGAGAAGTAAAGAGATCGCCCCAATGGTTGAAAAACAGATTCACCACTGACTGAGGGACCACTACTGAAGGATCAGTATGGAATTACTGAGTTTGTCTGCGAGAAAAAGAAGTTATGTAGTCATCATAACATTCCATTGTCCATCTCGTCCTCATTCTGTACTTGTGGGTTCGGAACCGATCCTCTGTTCCGACTCGGCCGTTTACAAAAGCTCGAGGTCTCCAATGAAAAGGACATCATCAGATAAAATAGGCTTTCCTCTCCTTCAACACACAAAACAGAAAAAAGAATACTTCCAAACCGAATTCATTTTCCAGCAGCTTTGGGACTCTGTAGATGGTCATACTATAAGCTTTTGTGCAGAACATAAAGCACTGCATTATGGGAAGTGGAAAGGTTTAGCAGCCTTGAGAATTTTATGTGCCAAGTGGAACTAAAGCCTGCTGCCTAATTCACTCAGGTGAGCAAGTAATCTTATCACAACAGATGTTCTAATAGATCACTGTTGCTACCTACCTACCTCACTGTTACTGGCTAGCTTTTCAAAGCTCAAGGGTGTCCTCTAAGTGTTCTGTCAGGAGTTTGAGGGGAATTCCATATAAAGAAGAGTTAAACTGCAAAAAAACTCCTAGATTTCTAGCTGCTGATAAGCATTCCTTCTGCAATCTCCATGGAATTGTTGATAAGGTAGGTATCATCTTTCAAGGCTGGGCAGTTAAGTCCTTGTTAGGAAACTTTCCACTAAACCTTTTTTAAATGCCTTTTTTCCCCCAAAATGTAGTGTTCTGCTAGGTAACTGATTTGAAATTTCATTCTGCCACTTCTTGTCAGGGGAACATTCCAGATATCTGCTTGTGTGAATAACTCTGTAAAGTATTTTTTTTTTATTTCTCCTACAGGTCATGAAGCTTTTTGTACAGGAACAAGGCATTGCCCTTGTGCAGACTAGCAAGTGGTTTTTTTTTCTTACCTGAACCTGCTTTTGATGGTCTTAAAACTTTACCAACTCATTCAGATTCCACTTCCAGTCTTCAGTGTTTCATCTTCATATGAACCTGTGAAGCAGATACCGGTTCAGCTGCTTCTTCATTCCCCTGTCCGTAAGAGGTAAATGAAAGTCAGGGAGTCTTTGGGTTTCAAGATGGCTTCAGTTGTGCCTTACCCACTGATGGATGAAACAGCTAAGTCCTAGTTTTGGTTCTTCAGACCACTCCCCCCACCTTCTGGTGTAGCACCTACAGCCACTAAGAACGGGGGACAGACACATCCTCGGGCTGAAGGGATGCCCTCCATGGGCAAGGCATAATCACTTATTGGGTAGATTCCACCTTCACCTCTGTCAGTGACTGACCAACCAGTTTTGTTGTAGAGGAGACCCGAATTATTACACAGTGCTGTGTTATGGGTATTTAGAAAATCTCTCTTCATCCAAAGCTGGGAACTCAACAGGCCCAGTGAGCAAATGGAGGCAGTAGCTAACACTGGGCTCTCACCCCCAACAGCAGCTGCTGGGGAGAGTCTCTGTTTAGCATTATGCATGCCAGAGGATAAAGATCTGACAAGTAGTTTTTGCTAAAGCTAATAAACTAAGGATGGAAATACATAGTAAGGTCAGTGAAATCTGAGGTAGAGTACTATAGGCCTTTCAGATGGACTCTGGAACCCTTACATTTTGCCTGTACACTATAGCATCTCTTTCTTCAATTGCCATTCTGACAGGTGTGTTTGCGGAGCTGCTTCAACTACCATCATGCACTGGGCTAAGAGGGAGACCTCAGACATCCCTCACCAAAGTCAATGATTGGTGGGTTTGAAGCAATGGAAGTGGTGACAGCTGTCAATGACTGTGATTCAGTCAAAGGCAAAACAGTCACTGCCTGCATTACTCCTAATCTATTATCTGGTGATTTTAGAAGCAATGACAGACATTCCTTAGGCATAACACATGGAAATTTTCTAAAGGAAAAATATTAAAAGTAGATTCTAGCTGCACAAGCACTTGCAAAAAAAAAAATTGGGAAATTACTTGTTTATGCAAAGTCCTTTATTTGGCGCGTAAGTGATTTTTGCAAAATAAAGCAGACATTATCTTCAAAGAACAGGGATTCTGCATAATATACTACTGTGACCTATTTAACTGTGTTGTGTTGCCTGTTTACTTCATGTATATAAACTATCAAAGAATATTTATTATGCATCATTTATGTATGCCTTAAAGTTATGTGTGTTCTTTTTTCAAATGTACTTATTTTTCTCAGGACAAGGCCTGAAAATTGTCCATTACGATCAGCAGTCTACCCAGGTTAACAAATGGAAATAAAATAAATAAATCATAGCAACTATGCAAGAGGGCACAAGATGAATGTTCCCAAGTATTAAATCACTAGAGAGATGACTCTTCAAAGTAACGTTATATCGTTTCTTAAATCAGTTACTGTATGAGTTGTAAACACAAGAGTACTGTCATTTTAACTCACATTAATTTTTTGAAGAGAAATCCTTGGGTATCAGTCTCATCATCTGCTTCAAACTCAGTGTTATTTATACCTAGGTATGCAACAAAGAGATTAAATAAAGTCATAAAGCTTTACACATACAAAACAGTATTTGTAATAATAATGATAACAGACAAAAATGTTTGAAAACAAAGCATATTAGAAATTCAGGCTGTTATATAAACCCTGAAGTACAAGCTGCATTACATTTCCATTGACATACCTATTAGCATTGAGAAGCGCATTAAAACTGGGTTTTTATAAACATTGCTCAGTGTTCTACTTTTTAATGAATGGGATTCAGCTTCACTAATACAGCTATCTTTAGCTCACTTTTTATTTCAAATATAAATTCTGCAGCAATGCAACTAAGATGAACACAATGGTGTGGCAGTCAGTCTTGCTGCCTCACAGAGCTTAGTTCTCTGACTTGAGCCTAGACTAGGATGTCTTCTGGATGCAGACTGTTGTACTCCACCATTCTTATGGATTTTTCCAGGATCT
Organism: Protopterus annectens; assembly: GCF_019279795.1. NCBI lineage: Eukaryota > Metazoa > Chordata > Ceratodontiformes > Protopteridae > Protopterus > Protopterus annectens. Next base: position 306,169,840 of record NC_056736.1, on the reverse strand, counting down.
CTGGTTGCTTCCCATATCTCAGTTGTCTAAGGATAGGGGTGTATGTCTGGGTATACTGTCACAAACTGACATTCTACCTATGTTTGGATCTATGCCTTTAACCCATTTTCTTGCCATTTGAAGCCACAGCTCTCTCATGACCAAGAACAGAGAAAACATGTTCTAAAATTAATGCATGAATGAATAAATGAAAATACTTCTTTTTTGACAGGTTTAAGTTTAGCAAGTCAGACATCAATTCAGAAAAAATCATTGCATTAATCAGTTTCCTTACAGGAAGGAAGGGAGACACCAAAACAAACAGAATGTCTTTTATTTTATTCTGAAGTTGGTATTCCATGGTAAATTTCTCTCTGAAAGATTTGTATTGTATTATTTTTCCATGTCTTCTGCATCTTTGTCATTACTATTACATAAAGGTCTTTGGGGTGTTTCTAATCCCCTCAAGAAGGACAAAAAAATTCTTACCAAATGTATGAGTGCTTGGCTTTTGTTTCTCAATATTCGGCCCACTAATGAACATATAACAAACCGACTTGCACACTGAATGGACTTCAGAGAGCACAGGGTTGGCCTGAGCAATATGGAAAAAGCACCTAAAAGCAGCCTTCATTGCTATAATAAATGTTTAGGGTTGTAGTAATGTAACATTTCCTAATCTGGCACAGAAATATTCTTTAGATACAGCTGGACAAAGCTGACTGCCTGAGCGTATGTGAATGTGACAGGCAGGCTTTTGCAGGCCTATATTTCACTCCTGTTTACCAAACAGAAAAAAACTTTCAGAGCCAGTGAAGATTGGGGGGGGGTCATAATGAGATGTCTCTGTCCTGTATACTGCCACCTATCTATAACAAACTTAACTGTCAGCTGGTGTATGTGGAATTGTCCACTAAATGATACAACATGCATTCCTTTTATATAAAATAAATATGAAGAAAGTCTACAATATTTACCATTGAGGACTTCTACGACATAACCTTGTTACTTTTCTTTCCAGGAGATGACAATGGGAGGAGGAGGATGGGTAACAGAAATGCAGATGTCACAATCCAGTGTTAAAATAATAAGACAATCAATACAGATGGTTTATCACCACACATATGGTCAATATTAGTTTTTTAGTATCAAAAGGTCTACATTTATTTTTTTATTTTTCATTTGACAACCAGATAAGGACTAGACAAGTTGACATTTTTACTTTGTCAGAGTATTTACATTAAAAAGCAGGGGTGGGTGGTTGGCATAATGGTTAAGTTGTTTACCTTACAGACACAAGGTGCAAGGTTTGATTCTCACATGGGGTAATTGGCTAGGCTTAAAATGGCCCACAAGAACAGTTAGCTTAGTAATGACCTATATAAACCTACAACAACCATACAAAGATGAAAAATAATTACAAAGTAGATAGTTAAAAACAAGAGTACAATGGTTAGAATTATAACATTAAGATTGCAAAGTTTGCCTAACTGTTATAAATTTGGGGCTGACTGCATTCAAGAATTTCTCCTAGAAGATATCTTCCTGGACAGAAGAGGGCAGAGGTGTTTAGGCAACAATATGAACTCTATGGAAGGCTGGAAGGTGAAGGACTAATAGTAGCCACCAGTAGTAAGACCGTCAACATGTGGCTGTTTTTATTTTGTTTTGTTTTTTTGTTTTTTTAAACAAGAGAGTTGTTTTGATATAGCATCACAGTACAATAACTTTGTAGTCTTCCTGCAGGGTTCACATCACTTGACTCAAAACAATGATTAATGTGTTCCAGCTTAGTTAGCAAATTATATTTTAACCACAGTTTTAATTAAAATACCTTACCTTATATATCACAATTACTAACTTATTTTATAGTTTATTCACATTTGGTTTCTATATTGGCATATAAAATTAACATTCTCAACTTTTGGGCCTTCAAATATTGTTTCCTGTCCATTGTTTATCAGCTGCACTACATATAAGCTCAATTATTTAAGTTGGCCTGTATCACTTGCTTCGAAAGATACTATTTATTACAATTATTTTTTTTATTGGTTTGTCCTTCACACTGTTTAGTTCAAGGTCTCTTAGACCCTTTATAATATCATATGCATCTTTAAGGTGCAGAATTTTATACTTTTTCCATTTCCCAGGGATTACTATCTTGGTTTTTAACAGTATTAAACTTAGCAAAGTCTAAGTATGTTTCTGGGCACGCTCATCCTTAAAGCCAACTTATATATACTCCCTATCTGCCAGTGCCTTTCTAAAACTACTGCTATTAGCAGTTGCAAGTCAGACAGAGTGATTCAGTTTTGTACAATCTCCAAAATATGATCCCAGTTCCCTACCTGGTCCTGAGAACATCAACAAGTTGTGCTTATCTCTATGAACATCTTTAATTTTCTGAGTTGTAAAAATACACTTCCATCCAAATATTCTAAATTTTACGGATTTGTCTGCCCTTGTAAGAGCAAGGCAGATTTCATGCCACTCATCCCTTGAAAAGAATGCTTCCACTTTAAAGTTCTGTCTTCTGTTATTTCTATTAGTCCTCTGTACAACCAAATTAACAAATTTCCAGTGGTTGCATGCTCCATCTGAGCCTCTACTAGTAATCTTACCACTTCTGGTGTTGTTTCCCTTTTGTTTTATTTCCTTGTCCTGTACAAACAGGACCAAAATCACAGAAATGTCATGTATTCATTTTCCCAAAAGTGAAAATGTAGCACCCGGTTCCAACTTAAAATCTTCTTTCTGCATTTCAGCTGTTCCCAATAAAGCAGACCCTGTCACCTTTTACTCCATTTTTTTTCAGAATAGGATTTATGTCCTCCTCTTGCAACCCCAGCTTTATGGGAAGTAGCTTTAACTTCCATTCACCAAATCTCCTATATCCTAACCCTGTAAAGGTAGTCTTACAGATGTAGTCAATAACCAGGAACCAAAACACAAACTTGTAGAACAAGGAGATAGTGAACCAGCACAACCAACACGACCACCAGGTGTTCCTCCACAGTAATGTTTATTGTAGTTTAAGAGCGTTCATCAGGGTTGCATCAATGACTTCTGATGACTACAAGGTAGTCTTACAGATGTCATTCAATATCTGTTTACCTTTGACTTCCTTCTGGTACAATGACCAAAAAATGTTAAGCCTCACGGTGTTAATGCCAACTGCTCACAGCCTGAGGAATGTTTTTCCTTTTGTACTAAATAAGCCAGTCTTAACTGTGTAGCTCTAAGGTGCTTTATCAAATCAGAGATTGCCAAGCCAATAAAGTTCTGTGGCAGAATCATTCTATCCTAACTTACTAATGGACTTTTATCATCCCAGAAAATTTTCTTCAATTCTTTATCAAGAATGCTCCAAATATTACCTGCTATTTCATACAAAAAAACTTGCCCTCCACAAATTAAAAAAGGAACAAAAAATACATTTGCAGTGCCTGCATTTTATTATTCAAATCACAGGTGATCATTTTTCAGCTATTAAATAAAAAAATATTGCCTTAACTCGTTATGTCTACTCATGTCTCCTTTGGTGTATCCTTGCTCCTTTGGGTCAATCACAAATACCTCATTCTTTAATGACCACACAAGTATAGATATTGCTAAACTAATTTGTAGGTGGGAGTAAATGCATCCACGATAGCCTTGGTCTTGTTTTCATTAATCTTGTATCCAGATATTCTAGCAACTCTTGCACACTTGTAAATAAGACTAAGGAAGCTTCTTTCTGGAGTAATCACTTATAAGACTACATCATCAGCAAATGATGGTAGTCATACTTGTCTAGTTGTCGAATGAAACCCATGTATATTATTCTGTCTTATCCTCTGTGATAATGTTTCCAAGTAAAGTGTGAATAAAATTGGGAACAATGGGCATCTTGCTTCATACATCTTTCTAAGTTAAAGGAAGTGTAGTTACCATTCAGTTTTAGCACTGCCTCAGCATCCTGATATAACTGAATCAATATCCCAATAATTCTCCCAGGGAACCCAAATCTCCTCATGGCCTTCCAAAGGTACTCCCAATGGGCTCTATCAAATGCCCTCTCTACATCTACTAGAATGAATGGAATACCCTATGTTCAGCTTCCTTCTGAATCAGTTGAATTCTAGTGATATTGACACAGGTCTGCCTTCTGGGTACAAATCCACAATAATCTGGATTTATAAGTCTACCTGCCACCTTTGTAAATCTACCTACCAATATTGACATAAATACTTTATAGTCATGGTTGAGTACTGCTTTCAAGATACTAGCTAAACTGCCCCCCCCCCCACCCAAAGTCCATGGTGTATACTTGGCCTCAATGGCTTTATTAAGTAGGATTGTCCATATCTGAAGAAATCTGTTTCCCCTTCCTTCCACAGCTTTATGGGTAGGCTATCTGACCCTAGAGATTTACACGTGGAAAGGCTGCACATTCTGTCCTTTATTTTATTTTTTTTTTTGTGCCATTTTTTTAATAATCAATCTCTTCACAATTCAGCTTTGATAATACTATGCCTGTCAAAAAAATCTTTCACTCTTTAACCCCACTCACTGTCAGTCTTTTGTCTGCTGAATAAATGCTGATAAAAAGGTCAAAAGTACTCTGCCTGGTTCACTACAGATAAAGCCTGTGGCCTCATCTTTCATTTTTACTACAGTTCTCTCAACTTTGTGGTACCCACCTTATGTGCTAGAAGCTTCTGCATCTTTGGGATATTCTTATAAAAAATGTTTAATAGGAGCACTCTTAAGCTCATAAATTATAGTTAAGTCCAGCTTTCTCCTAAGCACTTGATTTTTTCCTTTAGTGTTTGACCCATCCTTCCTTCTTTCTATCCCCTGCATGCGTTTCAATTTTGCCAGATTCTTTATTCATCCCATATTTCTTTCTCAAGCTTACTCTCTTTCTGTTAATAGTCCATTTTGGATCATTCTCTTTATTCCTTCCCATTCTGTCACTATTAAATCCACAGTTCTACTCACATTCATTAGCAAAGTATGCAGTAGTGACATAGGATATTGCTCATGCTTCTGGGATTTCAACCAATAGTTGGGAGGTCTCCAGCGCTTAAACCTGTCTGCACAGAATTGGGACATTAGCCATATACTTACTATTCCACAATCACATAATATATCTTGGTGGGTCTTAATATCTTTGACTAGATATGCATGTTCCATAGTTATGTAAATTCTAACTAACCTTGCCCAAGCCATGTGTCTCACTCTCTCTAAACATAATATGTAGTCTCTTCTTCTGACATTCAGACTTATTACATCTTTCATTCCACATGTTTTAAAATAAGCCTTTAGGAATCTGTTTTTTTGCATTACTACCCAATTCCTTGGTCCTTAATTTCTGTCCTCTTTGTCTGACACTACATTCCAGTCTCCAGTCATCAACATTCCCTGCTGGAAACTCATGATTTCATTTAACATTATATTTAGTTCTTTTTTTTTATTATTGGTGGCACACACATACATTCTAGAGATATTCTTCTCCATATCCATTGCCCTTAAGCAGCAATGTACTTTCCCACTGGATCAATTTTTTCTTCCGTGACTTCTAGGGGACAGCTTCATTTTATAAAAATTCCTACTCCTCTTTTCTTTGCTCTGTGGAATTCAGCAGCATACCCCCCTTTAAATCTTTGCTTATCTAACATTCCCTACTCTAGTTTAAGCAGCTGGGTCTCTTGTAATATTAGTATGCCTTGTTTAAACACTAACAAGGGTCAGCACTTTCCTCATTTTGATTTTGTCTGTTGAACCATTTATTTTACTTGAAAAGATACTCAGTCCCATCTTACTATATCCTTTAATATCACTAGCATTTGCCCTTTCTCTATTTTTCTGCATTCTGGTTGCTGCGTTATGCAAGACGCTTTAGCGCCCATAACCAAAACAAGTTTTCAATAACCAATAAAAAAATTTTACATTACATCTATGTGCAAACTTTTATAACATACAGAAAAAAAATCTTTCCTAATTTGAAGTTGAGCCAAGCTTATCTCAGTACTGAACCCCCTAAAGAAAGATTATAGGAATAAAAGAAAGAAAACTATTGTAGTATAATTTTCTCCCTTTCCAGCTCGACATTTATTTGCAAATTATCTAATGCCCACAAGCTTCTTCCAGATTTCTCCCACTCCTTTCTAAATCATATGGTTAGCCTTTGGAGGGAACAATCTACCTAAAACTTGAGTTACCTTTCTATGGGTTTATCCTTTTGTTCCTGTTATTCTACTATTTATGCTGAGTAAAATTTGGAGAGTTGCCCTTTACATGACACTTTTAAGTTAATTGCCATTTCCTAATCCAGTTAAATGCAGACTGTGTTCCCCAAGTGTTCTCAAATAACATAGGGATTCCCCAACTAAATAACCAACAGTATAGCATTCCATACCAGTATCAACTCTCTGCAAAATACTCCCCTTTATCACAATCTTAAAGGTCTAATTCAATATGGCGGCCATTGCTGACTACATGCTGATCCAGTAATGAAAGTACATTACTTGTTCTTAGAAAGCAAAAACTTTCTTGCTGGATTCAAGTTTACATTTATAATTAACAACACAACATATCAATTCTAGTGACAGCAAAAATCTCCCCAGCCTATCACCTTCTTCCATTTATTCTAAATTCAGTTTACTATTTTTGTTTGTTTTTGCTAACAATAAGTTACTTTTATATGGGTACAAAAGCACACAACTGCACACATTTCAACAGCGTGACAGTAAATTTAAAAGTTTTTCTTGATTTTTGTCTAGTTGCTGGTGCACCAGATTCTTAGCTGTCTCTACATTTTCCACAACACCATTTGTTGTCTTCCTCATTTCTTTGTGTTTCTTTTCAAATTTTCTTCTAAATACTGAAAAGGGCTTAACAGTCAGTCTTTCACTACCTCTGCTGTAGTGATCATTCCTTTACTTTCCAGAGTCACTTTGGGTATTTTAAAGATTACGTCAGTTATTTTCTAGCAAATGGCTGTCAAGGTCTGTAAGCACCTACTCTAAATCCAAGAAAGTCTTCACACACGATATAAATCCTTCAAGATTGCTGGGTATAACGGCTTCAGTTTTATTCCTGCGCTAATACATTTTCTAAATACTGCAATGAATCTACTCCTTTTGGTGCTAATAATGGAAGACAAGTCATTGTCAGCATAAATCCTGGTGCCACTCAGTTGCTGCAGTTGCTGACTTTTCCCTTTTATCCAACAACTTTGAAAGGATAACTTCTAATTGGCAATCATGACATTTGACAATAGGGTTTGGGAACTTTTTTCTGCCATTGTTTGGAAGGAAGACCCTATCAGCACTATCTAAATGGATTTCAGACTATCGAATGTCAGTCCAATCATTCAGCTGTCTTCTCAACATCTAGGTAATTTATTCCTTCTTTCTCAACCAGTATGATGGAAGATCTTAGACTTCCTCTTCTGACATGGTCTTCTAGCTTAGCTAGTTTTTCATGAACTTCTTGAAAAGCATATATTTTCTTCAGTGTACCTCTATGCCTTCTGCAGCTCTGACAAGGAATCATCATGGTGGTCAAGTGCTTCCCTCCATTCTTGCAAGTCTTTTATCATTGGATTTAACGTAGTCTGACAGGGCACCACACAATTGATTACTTCATCAAACATTCCATCTATTTTATCATTCAGTATATAGAGTTGTACGTTTTCAACAGACCTTTCTGAGCACTGTAGTATGAGTTGGATGGGAGATTCCAATGAGACTAGATTTTTCTCATTATCAGTGTTATCCCACTTTTTTCTTCTCCCTTTTGCAGACAATCAGCTTTATACAAGTCCCATAACAATATTTAGCTGTTAATATCACAAGCTGCGGTGGTGGTGCTGCGGTAGCATTGTTGCCTCACAGTAAGACGTTGTCCTGTTCGATTCTCAGCTAGAGCGTCTCCTGTGTGAAGACATGCATGAATGGGCATACCTTTGTTGAAGGTTATGCGTCAGGACTGGCAACTCCGCATGTAAAAAATCTACTGCCAATCATTAGTGGACCGGAATTCTGCTGTGGCGACCCCTAACCGGGAAAAGCCGAAAGATACAACAAATATCACAAACATCAGTATTTTTAGAAATAACTGGGTCAGCCTTACAGAGAACTAAACGTTCTGTCTTATGCTGTCAGAGCCATGCCAGAAGTCCTTAAGGCATAGCTTTCAAGCTTGTGCATACAATGTGTGTGTGTGTGTGTGTGTGTGTGTGTGTGCACACACACACACACACACATATATATATATATAAACTAAGGCACTCCATATTACACATCCTATTCTCTCCACCTGTAAAGGTCAAGTCCCTGGCCACAGATTAGCACTACTTTGTCATATTCCCAATGAGGTCAGCTTACTTAATCTACACTACTCCCAGGACATTTTGGATTTGTACAGAGTTAAGTGCATTTTCTCCAATAGGTACAGAAAATGTATGTTAACAATGCTGTGGCTTAGAAAAGTGAAAATTAAAACAAAAAGCTAGATATTTATAGGTTCATAGGTTCACAGGGGGTTACTAGGCTATTGGCCCTGAGGCCCTTATAAGCCTAGCCAAGAGTTTAGCCCATTTTTAGACAAGTCAGCACTTAAAGCCCATCCAGCAGGGACATGACTAGAATCCCAGGGGTGCATTTTCTGTTTCCCATCCAGTTATCCATGAATACTTTAACCTACAAACACACACACATTTGCCAGAACTGCTCTAGTTATTTGTACTATAGTGTTAATGCAGTTATCGCACACGCCACAGAGCTTACAAAACAGATTAATGTGCATGGTATAAATATAAAACCTTTAACACTTATAAAAGAACAGTCACACAGAGCAGATGTTAAGCTGAACTTAAAAAATGTTTTCAAACACTCAAAAATGCTGAAAAGTTATTAAACCACTACCTTTAACCCGAGAGTCATCCACTGCTCTGTACTCTGTACTTTTAATAGCAAGCTCCACTCCATAGCCAGACAAATGCATTTTCCTGGAACTTGGATTCTATAAATAGATAAAAAATGAACATTAAAATATGCTTCATTTTCAAGCTAGTATCTAAAAATATACTTTCATGTTTTAAGGTACATCATGTCAATGCTGCTTCTTTCTAAATGACAGCATAGAGATGGATCATACCGCTTGTCTCATGACAGTGAGAATGCATATGCTTTTACAAAGCTGAAAGCAAAATACTTAGCTTGAGTATGAATTAAACGCTCACTGCTTACAAACAAAAAAGATCCTACTAAATGGCACACCAAAAGTATTTTATTAATACATCTTCTAACTATAAACTGTTACACTTGTACACTTAAAAATAAATATGCTCAAGAATTACTAATATAAAGCTTTTGAGCCATTATGGTAAGCAGTTCATATTACACAATCATTTGCACGTATATACTTATAAAATCATCTCTTCTGCTTCTTAATCTTCTATTACATATACTGTGTTACACATCTCCCAAACATCAGCAGAATCACAATATGCAGTTAGGAAAGCAGTCTGAAAACCTAAATGCGCGTATTTACCACTTAACCGTTTTAAAAAGGCATGACATTATCAAACAGCATGACATACTGTGCTTGCATCCCTTTCTAGATGTAAAAATCTTGTCAAAGGCCTGTTCATTGAAATACAAGACAACAGTTTCAGCATAACTGCCTTTTTGAAACTATACCACATTAAGAATTTGAAGCAAAAAAAAAGAAGAATCTATACAGTTAGTGTCATTTTTTTTTTTCAAAAATAATTTGAGAAATGTCATGACATATGAGTTATGATCTAATCTAATCTAATCTAAAAGGCAAGCAATAATTCCTGACAGAGTGGATGATGCAGGGAAATAATGGACCTTCCACAAAATGGGATATCCATTAAATTTTGTATTTATTTATTTTATTAAAATATGCATTATATTTTATACATGTGTTGTAATATAGTTAATCTGCTTAATATGTGAAAGCTGATGTAGAACATGCAAGGGCTGTCTGAGGAAGTATTTTTCACCCAAAATATTAGTTCTGTAAATATTTAATGTCTACATACACAAAGGCAGAGAGACAGATAAGCAGAAATTCAGATACACAGACACCTATCCACAAAACACATTCATACAAACACCCACACCAAGTTCTTTAGTGACTGTGCACACCTCAGATTATGATGATCAAATGAACAAACACAGATAATAGCACCAGTAATATAGCTGCAATCATCATCAGATGCATGTCGTAGAAAGCACTACAACTCTTCATGCACATATGTACACATAGACACCCATATACACAAGTGTTCACTTTTTTGACTGTGCACAGCTCTGATATCTGACTTTGACCTAATGAATGAATTCCTGTATAAACACCCACCAAAAATGTATTATAAGGGGTCCGAATGGAGAGATGATAAAATCAGCAAGCAAAGGAGAATAGTATTGCTGGAACTGAATTCCTCCTCAAGTCTTGGTGTGTACCTGCATGAGGTGGTCCCTGTTTTTAAAGAATTCCACCAAGACGACACTGAGATAGAGACTATTTTATATAGCATGTATCATGGACAGAAGTAAGTTAAAAATAAAAAAAAGATAGCTGGGTGCACACATTCCAGGATAAAAAGGTGCCCAATCCTGGTAGACGCACTGGTGCTAGGACTCGGAAAAAAAGACAGTGTAAAATCCTCAAGACACAGAAACATTTCTACAATGGGGTTAGGCCAGACTCAGGGGAGAATGTCACCCTCCCATTGTAGAAGGAAGCAGTAGTCCACAAAAAGCACAAAAGCTAACAAGATAAGGAAAGATAAAAACAGACAAAGATGCATCACTATGGTGAGTACATAACTTCTGTGTCTGATGTTGTCTTTTTCATCCATTCCTCAAACTTTGGGACAGAATTTCCAGATAGTATCAACCCAGGGTGGTCTCATAGAAGGATATTCCAGAATGTGGCAGAACCAAATGCTGCCTTGTTCCCAGAAAGTATGCCCAACTTTGTAATGAGCTATTTAGGTATGAGCACTGGACCAAGTAGCAGCAGCACAAATGTCATCTATAGATGTTCTGGATAAAAAAGTGGAAGAAGTGGAGACTGACCTTGTGGAATGAGCTTGTGGTGGTCTTGGTAAAGACAAACTTTTGTGTTTACAAACCTAAGAAATACATTCAGTGAGCCATTGTGCTAATACAACATTAGATGCAGATTGCCCAAATTAGCTTTTGAAAATGAAATAAACTGGTATGACTTCCTAAAACCTTTTGTTCTGTGCAGATAAAATCTCAGTTGTCTGTGTACATCCAATAAAATTGGATAATTTTGGAAAAAACTCAGGTAAGTTAATGGACTGGGTTAAGGATGAATTCAAAAGCTACTTTCAAATGAAAGGATGGATTGGTGCGAAGAGAAATTCAATCTTTATTAAAAATGATATAAGACGGCTGGCAAAATAAAGCTTGACACACCAAAACTCTTCTAGCAGATGCAATGGCAACAAGTAAAATGGTTTTCCATGACAAAAATTTTAAATTAGCCTTTGCTGTGGGTTCAAAGGGAAACTGAGGCACGACCTGTAGAAGAATCGTCAAAGTCCCAAGGACAGGCAGGGTTCTTGTTAAGTGGGCTAAGCAAAAATGTACCTTTAAGGAAGGCTTTGCATAACCTAACACAGATCAATGACAAACTATCTTTGTCTACATGAAAACTGGAGACTGTAACCAGCTGTAATTTGATTGTAGAGTAATTTGCTATAGTAAGGAAAAATGGAAGCCAGAAATTCTAAAACTGATGGAATGGGTGCTGAAAAGGGGTCTAGATTTCACTCCTTAGCCCAGACAGAGTCATTTCCATTTGCACTTGTATAACTTCCTAGTGGAGATTTTTTTGAGATATAAGGATGTGAAAAACCTGATATGAAAGCCTGCACTGTCTGGCCATCACTGGAAGTGGAAAAACTATTTGGTCAACCGGAGGGTTTGTATGTCCAGGTGAGCCAGGCCAGAGGGGTGAGACACAAGATCCAGAAGGGAATCCACAACTCAAGGAAGGTGTATTAGAAGAAGCCAGGGGAATGGGAACCACACTTGTCGAAGCCAGAGGGTCACCTTGTTCTTCTGTTGATGAGCTTTCTGTAAAAACTTTGATATGAGATGTTCTGGGAGGATAGGCATATCACAGCTTCCACAGTGCAGCAGTCAGGCAACTATTCGGGGAGCTGAAAAGGATTTTTTGGTAAAGGGATCTCTGAAGCTTTGGTTTTGCATTCCTCCTCTGCCGCCTGGGCGATGTCTACTATTAAAACTCCTCCCTCTGCCATGGGAGACCTATCTCCATAGAAGTCCTGAGGGAATCCTTGCAATTTACTGAACCACATCTTTCTACCCCCTTTCTGGCTTCTTGAGAAGGTTCCCTGAGGGGGTAGAAAAAGTATCTCTACAGCAGATAGGGTCTTCCCATCCTATTCACTCCTGGAAACCATCTCTAACCTTGGGTTCAAATAAGGTGCATCCATCAATGGTTACATTCACAAAAGACATCTTATTGGGCTACACTAAGTTACAAAGGCGCATCCAGACTTGCCTACAATGGCAATGCCTGAACCTGCCACTCCTGAAATGCCTTTTGTAGCATATAAAATCAGATGCATAGCGGCATTTGACAGGGACTACAGGGTGGCCATTTGCAAGGAGATGGTCTTGTTATCTTTCGCTGAAATGAACCCTGAGAGAGATCTGGTAAGCTCTTTCATCAGATCCCTCTGAAAACCTTGTGAAATGTGGCAGGTAATTCAGTGACTGAACAGCAAAGGTTGATGAAGAAAAAATAAATTGCTCCCCAAATCTGTCCAGTGGCCCATAAACTCTGTTAGGGGGTGGACAGATGAACTTTCCTCAGCAAGTTCCTTTTTAGTGGCTGCAGCAACCAACACAGCATCAACTGGGTGACTACTGCTTCAATGGGCATGGTCCTTAGCTGCAACTTAAATAGTTGTCTGGTTTCTTAGGGATGGGCTCTGTCATATCTGGATCCCTCCAAGCCTGATGGGAAATGCTAGGGGTACCACCCAGAATTTAGCTGAGCTGGTTCTGAAAGCCTCAAGAAACAGACTCCTTCTCAGAATAAGACATCCTCAAGGGGTGACCTGGGGCAGCTCTCCCATTCATTGAAGTCTGCACCTCCTATTAAAGACTCCTGTGGGAATCAGTGCAACTCCTCTATTATTTACACTTCCAGGGGACTACCCCATGGGGATGATCCGAGGGGGACCCAGAACTGTGATGCAAATTCTGTAAAAAGACTGTCTTAAGACTAGAATGGTAGCAAAAAAAAACAACAGCTGAACTTAAAGTACAGTTTTGTACCTACCATAAATGTAGATGTCCGATAGATATGCTAGAAACTGTCTTAGGGAGAGAAAAAAAAAGGGTGGATATTGTACTCTGCTGAAATTAAGTTGCATGAATTTTTTTGGAAGAGTAAGACAGGCCATTACATGTGATTTCTTGCCATATCCAGGATATATGGTGGCATGTTCATCACTGAGATTCAGGGCCCCTTTGTGGTGTTCCAAATGTGAACATCAACAAACACAAGAGCCTTCTGAGATGAAAAATCCTTTACTGGTGTCTCCTGGTACCTCGGCTTGCACCTTCATGGGATAAATTATACACCAGCATCACATCCTTTTATATAATACCAATTAACATCAATTAACACCATAATAATACATACTCCTTAAAGTGATACAAAACACAAACATTAAAATAAATGCTAATTCTACAGTTTTCCATATACAAACGTTTTAAACATATTAAATGTTTAACTCTAAATTTAAACCTGAAGGGTGAGGAGTATTGAAATTAATACTAAATCTGGTTTCCAAAGCTAATAATTTATTTTTATACATCTCCCCATGTTGATGACTGGTTTGGCTAATATACTAAAAAACAAAGTAGAATCTGAATCCCCATGATACGTACAAAAATGCAAGGCGACCGGGCTATCCAGCCTACTGTGTCTGATATCCCCCAAATGTTCAAGAATGCATTTCTTAACCTGGCTCTGAGTTTGCCCAATATACCACCTAACTGGAGAACATCCACATTCTAAGATATAAATAACTCCACTAGAAAAACAATCAAACCTATACATTATATAAAAGGATGTGATGCTGGTGTATAATTTATCCCATGAAGCCATAAGCTGAGGTACCAGGAGACACCAGTAAAGGGTTTTTCATCTCGGAAGACTCTTGTATTTGTCGTTATTGAGACTAGAATAGACCAGCTGTCTTGATGGGACAGAATGAGCAGATACAGGACTCAGGGCAGATAGCTGTAGAGGGGGAGGACCCAAGGGGATGAGATTTCCTGTCTCCAGTCATGTGGAGAGCTCTCTCCACTGCCTCAAACACAAATGCTCCCAGTAGGAGCCAAAGTCACCTGCCTAGAGAATATCAAAACATCCCCATGACCCTATCCTAATGCAGTGGTCAGAGCTGAACTGTTTAGTATTGAGGCCCTGAGGGAAAGGGATGGTACCAAAAATCTTGGAGTCAAACCCCTATCCCCAGATCTGGCACCAAAGTGCAGTTCCGATATCCCTCCTGAAGTCGGCTGGATCAGAGAAGACACTGGGGTTGACAATGGCCAGGTTTTTGGATCTGACCCACGCACTGTCCTGGAATTCTTGGATCCTAAACCTCTGAAGCTGAAGGACAAACTGGAGTAAGAGTCACTAAAGGTGTTTGGGCCACTACAAAGCTCAGGGGTCGGATGAGCCAGAACTCCCTAAGGAACTTGGGTCCTAAAAAATGTTCTCATCATCCTGTCCATATCTACTTCATACAGACTCCTAGTAGACCTTAAGGATGAGGAGGAAGAAGGAGGTCTAGAAACTCTATGTGGAATTTCTTGCAGAAAATGAGAATGAAATAATGCAATCAGCTCTGGAGAGAATCAGGGCTGTTTATGAGATGGACACTTGTACAGAAACAACACTGAATCCAAACCTTTGGATATCTTTGGGGATGGAGCCAAAGTTTGTGCCAGGAGAGTGGTCAGGGAAACACTTCCTTGACACTATAGTCTTTTCTTTTGATTTTTCTTTAGTCTTGTCCCCTTTATCCCCTTGAGATTTTTCTGCTGGTTTAGTAGTGGAGGAGAAAGCTCCAGATACTGAGGAAGAAGAAGGCAGTAATCCCTTGAGAATTAGCTTGTTTCTGTGTTCAAGCAAAGTTCTGTAGTTGAAGCTGGAATAAATCTTACACTCTACCTCAAGATGATGAGCTCTAAGACATTAAACGTACTTGAAGTGGGCATCTGAGCTGGGTATTTTTTGCCCACATAATGAACATGTCTTAAAACTCATAGGCTTGTCTAACATTCTGCAATGAAGGCTGAAATAAACTGAAAGAAAAACAAATACGCAGAGAAAGCTGTAGAACAGAACAGGCAAAATATCAACAATGATACCAAAAAATTCCTAAAGATTTGGGAAAGAAAATACCATCAATGGAACCATGATTACTCTGAATAGTAGAGGAAGAAAAGGGAGAGTAGGGCGCTAGGCTTAGAAGGGAAGCAACCACAACCAACAAAAATATATGCAATTTTTTTTTTTTTTTAACTACAGGAGAGACAGGAGGAAAGAGAAAGAGATGAAAAGACCCCCCCAAAACAAGAGGGTAACCTTAAGAGCAAAAAACTGACTCATCTCCCAAAATGCTTGAGTCACGAAGAAACCATGTCTGTTTGCTAGAAGTGGCAAAATGAGATATGAGGCCTGAGAGTGGATTAAGGGTAAGGGGAAGAGCTTGAGCTATGGATCCAAAGTCTGAGAAGTGGCCAAAGTTGGACCAGAGGTCAGATCCGAAACCCACAGTTTGACAAATGGATGAAAAAGACATCAGAACCCTGACAGCTGCTAAACAACAGTCAATGATCTGATGTGGCAGTACTGGTGTTTCACATTTTATTGCTATTTGCCGAAATAAGTGCAAAACTCGTATTGCGATGGCTTGTGTGTGTGTGTGTGTGTGTGTGTGTGTGTGTGTGTGTGTGTGTGTGTGTGTGTGTGTGCGTGTGTGCGTGTGCGCGTGTGTGTGCATGTGTGTGTGTGTGTGCGTGTGTGAGTACTGCGGAGTAAGAGTAACAAGCTCGCAATAATTTCTTTCACTTTCCAGCACAATCATCAGCACTGTCATTTCACTTTTGTGTGGTGGGGGGCACAGCTGCAATCCATTTAAGAACAACCCGTCCATATTTTCTTGCACTTATCATCACAAACATACCTTACAAATGACAGGTGGTTATATTTGGTGGTGTGGCAGACAGAAGATATGTGGGAAAACAGCTGTTCATTGCCACTATGGTGCAGTGAGTAGCACTGCTATTTCACAATCTTTTTCTCTGGCTGAGTTCTTGGCTACGTTCTTTTCTATGTGGAGTCTGCAAACCCTCCCTGTCTGTGTGTGCATTTATGCATGTGCTCTGGTTAATCCCAGCACCTCAAAAATATGCAGGCAAAATGGAATTCATCCCTTTTCCCTGAAGGTGAATTTGCAATGTGTACGTGTGTGTGTGTGTGTGTGTGTGTGTGTGTGTGTGTGTGTGTGTGTGCAAAAAATCACCAATTGTTATCTTTGTGCACATGCCCAATAATGCAGGGCACATACATAATCCTTCTGAGTAAAAAAATGCAGTAATTGTATTTCAAAAGTAAGGCATAAAACATTGCAGAACATTCAGACACTTTCAGCTTCTAAGCATCTGGTGGCCCCACACTCCAATGTGAATAAATGGATAATGACATGGACTTAGTAATGGCCTCTGTCAATATCTTTATTTACTCCCTAAAATACATAAGGATCCCAAGAATACACCCAGGAGACCTATAGTATGAGGCAGGGGTTCTCTTACCGAACATTTATCAGAGTTTTTGACTCAATACTTGAAACCACTTTTGGGGTTGAGTCCTTGACCGTATCCATGATACCACACAGTTTTTGGGAATTGTTTGGATATGCAGTTAGAACCGGGGTGGTTCCTTTGTACCTTGGATGTCACTGCCCTATACACCAACATTCCACATTGGGCGGGTTTGTTGGCATTACAATATTGGTTAGAAAAGTGTGAACTTTATCAGCTGGGTTTCAACACATTCTTAGTGTTTTTAGAGGAACATGTTCTAACCAAGAATGTATTATATTTTCTAGGAGAATGTTTTTGGCAGGTACAGGGTACAGCAATGGGGGCCTCTTTTGCACCCATTTATGCTGATTTATTTATGGCATATCTGGAAGAAGAGCTCATTTATAATCCCAATCACAACATATACCTCGAGGAGATAGACATCTGGAGATGGTATCTGGATGATTGCTGTATGGTGTGGAAGGCTGACGAGATATAGTTACATGAATTTGTGGAATACCTAAATGAAAACAAATGGGGTATTGGGTTCAAGGTTAACTACCACCTACATCAGATCACTTTCCTTGATGGTTTGGTAACTAGGAATGTGGACAACACCTTGGACACTCAGTTCCATTGTAAATTTCCCCAATATAATTCACTTCTTCATGCTACGAGCTTCCAACTCCAAAATATAATGTGGAACATACTGAAGTCACAATTTCTCCCAATTAGAAGGGTATGCTCCGACACACGTACTTATGAACATTATAGAGGCAACCTTGTTCACAGATTTTGGACCAGAGGTTATAAACAGGGCAACATCACCATGGCATGTCGGTAGGCTTCTACCCAGAATAGACAGAGAGTTACTAAGTTATAAGGAACCCCAATCTGGAAATGCATCCAAATTGAGGTTTGTTACTACCTTTGGCAGGAACACTAGGTCACTCATGGATACTGTCAGCAGACATTGGAACATCCTATTGGTGGATGACAGACTGTCTGAGATTCTTGGAGAGAAGTGTTCATTTTCTTTGCATAGGGGCCAGACACTGGGTTCACATTTTAGTTATTACAAACATTATCAGGATACCACTTGTTACTTCCAACAATGTACTTTAACAGGGATATATTATGTGGATGTACCCCATGTGGACATAGTTCACATTGTCCTAGGGTAGCCAAAACCAAACAGTTCACCAGGAAAAATACTGCTGTAGTTTTTGACATTAAATTCCTGGCCGATTACAGTTCCGATTGGGTAATATATTTGGCAACATGCTCCTGTTCTGCATTCTATGTTGGGCAAACCTCTAGACAACTTAGGCTGAGGAATACTGAACACATTAGTGATATTAAAAACCATAGACAGTCTAATGCCCTCTTTAAACATACCATAAAACACAATTCTGCTTTTTTCAGATTTACTGTTATTGATAGAATAAATGGGGACAGAAGGAATAAGTCTGGTTGTCATTCTATCCTGAACTGCAAGGAGAAAAAGTGAATAATTAAACGGGGGGTCTTTTTCCTCCTGGACTAAATGAGCATTTATAATCAACCAATGAGAATGTATGTATGATAATTACGTTTATTTTATTTATTCACAGTTTGCCTGCCAGGATGGTGCACTGGGCCACGAGAAGCCTGTTTTCAGTGGAGTCCTGGGAAGAAAAGCTCCAGAAAGATATAAAATTTACAAACTGCAAAATTACAAACTTATAAAATTATAATATGAAAGTTAAAGAAATGGAAGATAATAGTTGCAGTAAATTAACAAACATTACATACAATTATAATATACAAGTTAGAAAAAATGCAAGATAATAACAGTTGTAGTGAGTTGATATTTGAGGGAGCAAATTAGTACAGTATATGAAAAAAATCCTTTATAAACAAATTAAGAAATTAGCAAAAAGTTCTAATTCTGAAAGTTATTAATAGGAATTATTAGGCTAAAAGAGACTATTAGCAGATGTCTTTGCTACAGAAAGAACTGCAGTTAAGGAAGTAATGTAGGATGGGAGCAAGAGCAATCCCATTGTGAGGTTAGGTGTGAGTGAAGTAAAGTAGGGCATATAGCTGTTGCTATATGCAGTTAAGTGCATTATTGGCTTTGTGCACACACTGATATGCTGATAAAGCCGAAACCGGTTTGCTTTTTGGGGTTTAGGGCTTTTTATTAACCCCTACCCCTTATGTGTTGGTGTTTTTTACTGCTGTGCCTTTGAGCCTATGAACCAATAAATTGTAATTTTTTCCACATTTTGTGCTGGCCCTCTCTTTTTTGAATAAAGTTCTTAATTACCCAGGTGAAATAATGTTCTTAGATCTTTTAAATCAAAGCCCAGTGGCAAAATAATATGATCCATGATATCAAGCTTATTGATGGTTTCACTGTTTTTGTGCTGATTCTTGTTGTTTTCTCTGCACATTCAGTCCTTTAGTGCTCATTTTCAGACCTAGGTTTTCCTCTTCTTTCATGATTCTTTTTTTTCTGCCAGCCTGACTTACAGTTTCAGCATACATCTTTGTAGTTCTCCTGTCCGTGCCTGTATACATTCTTCTCACTTTACCCTGTTGCATGTATATGTCCTTAAAAACAGCTCCTCCACCAGCCAAGCATATACCCATATTTATACCATCAATCCTTTCATTTGCATTTTCAGAAATGTTTTGCTCCTTAGTACTCGTGCTACCATTGCATTCAAATCAGCCTCATCTCAATCTTTCTGCTCTTCCTGCTGGATTAAAAATCCATTAAGACGTGTTTCAACGTTTTTTTGAGAACCTGGCTTTTTCGATTTTTTCTTGAGGTAAATACTTTAATCCGTTTATTTTTCCATTTCTGAGTAGGCCGCGAGGTCAGTTAGTGTTGCGACGTTCCGTTACCCACAATTCCATGCAGCCACAAGTGACTGCAATAACCTTTCACCTTTCAACTCATTTCATCATCAAAATGACCTAGGAGCCCCAGTGCATTACTAGGAACGGATCTAAACAGCAGAAACGCATCAAGAGTACAGTATTCTACATAAATCTGCATTTTTTTCCTGAAAACAATCCATCCAAATAGTCGGAAATGTACTCAGACTGCTTGCTAAGCATACTAACTGAACCTGTGCAGCAAAATGTAAGCAGATAGACTTATGAATATTTAATTTGCAAGCTAGAGAATTTTGAAGTTAATACAGTTAATTTAAATGTGCAATGTAGACTGTTTTTCAATGAAAATGCTTGACCATATTAAGCTGGTGATTGTGTGGAATATAACATCTGTTTTCTTCTCAACTGAATTATTAGGTGACATCTTACTATAATCATGTGTATATAATGCAGAGTTATATAATTAAAGAAGAGTCTGATAATTATATTAGATAGCAGCTGCATGCTCATATGTGTTGTTTCAAAATTACATTTGATGTTGGTCTTGCACCTAAAACAGACCTGCTCTATCTGTTAAACACCTTAAGGTAAAATATGCAACTGGAATGTGTATTTTTCTCTACGAAAAGTTAAGAGTCTCCTAGTATTGTAGAACTGATATATCCAGTTAAAACATCTTCTTTTAGGCTGTATTATTAAGCAAATGCTTGTATATAGTGGAAGCAAATAAGCTAAAGGATACGTACCTGTAATACACATTTATTGAAGGTGAATAATAGAAGCATTATTATTTTGTTGTTAGAATGACAGTAGTAATATTCAATACTGCCTCTCTAGTCTTATCTTTGGTGTTAGCTCATAAGACTATATTGTACTGTGTTTTTTCTCTTTTCTTTACTTTGTCTTTATTAGTCAGGCGTACGTATGCAACTACTCATGCACCTTCTGACTTGTTATAGCTTAAAACAAAATGACAGAGAGGTTTCTATGGCTTCAAGGGCTTTAATCTAAGAACTAATGATCTTAATTGGAGTTTTAGTATATTTCTTTAGTAATAAGGCTATCCAAAGTATTTTGGGTATATTAGCTATTTAAAAATGGTAAGATATTAAAAAATAGATTCTGAATATGGGTATAGGGAGGCTGCTATACAGAGTTGATGCATATGGTTGTGTACGTTTGGAAAGTCGTAGGTAATTTTGACATCCCTCTGCTCTATAAGTTTTTTACTCAGATCCAGTCACAAATATCCTTTGATTTTGATTTTATAAGTTTTGTTTATCTATCGTTACAGAGGGATGGGTGGTTAGGCACTCATGGGGGGGGAGGTAGGAGAACAGAAATCACTATACAGAAAGTACTAACTAACACAAATAAACAACAGTATCTCTTTATGATTTCAATTGCTTATTATGCTTTATTAACACTAATCAAGAAATATTTTTTAAACTTTCAGAAATTATATCTCTAGATTCATGGAACGTTAAGGGGGTTTCAGACAAAAGTAAAAGGAACCTAGTCATGAATATTACATATCAAAGTAAAACAATGATAACCTTTCTTCAAGAAACTCACCTGATCTCACAACTTTGGGACAGGGAGAGAAAAAGTAAATGGGTCAAGTATATAGTAGCTGCGGGACATAATTCTACTTCTAGAGGAGTTGCTATTATTATTAACAAAACACATCAGGGGGAAATTGTTTCCACAAAAACTGACTTAAATGGCAGATGGGCATTGTTTACCTCTAAATATCATAGCACAGATAAACCATTACTTTTCCTAAATATCTATAGTCCCTGCTCTAACCAACAAACTTTTATTTATGAAATCTTTAACTTACTTATTGAATTCCCTAACCATTTATATATAATCGGGGGAGACTGGAATGCATTACTGGAACCTGACAAAGATAGATCCTATAAAGAAACCAAGCAACCGCATACCATAAATATAGCCCTTAGTGAACTACAAAATACTTTTGATCTATTCGATCCGTATGAGAATTTCCAACATGACAAAACAATATCTAGATATACCTTCTTTCCTACATCTCATAAATCTTGGTCAAGAACAGATGCCTTCCTAATCTCTCAATTCTTTCGGTCATATACATTAAAATACTGCATTTCACCTAGATCTATCTCAGACCATTCAAAAATCAGTCTATACATAAACCTGCTAAACCTCAACCAAAACATATCTTACTTCAATAAGTGGACTTTAAATCCAAAAATTATTCAGAAACAAGAGGTAGCAAAAGAGATAAACAGTATACTCACTCAATTAGATGAAGAAATAATAACTTTTCCAATATCTTTTGATAAGCAATGGGAAGCTGCTAAAGCAGTTATTAGAGGTGTCATAATTCAAAAATCTGCCTGGTTTAAGAAAAACTACAATAATACCAAAACCACACTAGAATCGCAAATTGCGTCAGCAGAACTAGAACTACAACAAAAATATTCAAAAGAATTAGAAGAAAAATGTATGGAATGGCAAAAAAACAACTACATAAACATTACTTAGAAAACGTAACTTTTTTAGAAATCATGTCCTTATATTAGTACTCAGAATGGGCACAAACACCCTCAAGATTTTTAGCCAGGCTAATAAATATTAAGAGTGGCCCACCAAGAATCTAAGAACTACATTATGAAGGACGCATAATTCAGGAAAACCAAGACATTGTAAATGTATTTGAGAACATATATAAAAGGCTGTACAACATGCACTTACCACCATCAAATGAAAAATTTAAAGAGTTCATTCAAAACCTAAAATTTCCACAAGTTACACATGAACAACAAAAACTTTTAGGGGCAACACTTCACCTAACAGAGATAAAAGAAGCAATAAAAAATCTCAAGCAAGGTAAATCTCCAGGACCTGATGGATTCACCTCTGAATTTTATAAAATATTCTCAGAACATGTTTCTAAAATCCTACTTAAAGTACATAATTATATAATACAACATGGGATAACAGACATATATATAAATAACTCTAAGACCATCTTTCTACTTAAACCAAACTCTGACCCAACCGACCCGACTAATTATAGACCGATAGCCCTCATACACACTGACTTTCGACAGAGTAAATCTACACTTTTTATTTAATATTATGCCTTTATTCAGATTTTCTCAAGAATTTATTAATAAAGTCAAGGTCTTATATCAGATGGCCTCTACTTCCATTCAGATTAACAGTAATAGAACAAAACCTATTCCCATTTCAAATGGCACAAGACAAGGGTGTCCACTTTTCCCCTACCTTTTTAATTTATATCTCGAACCCCTACTTCTTTTTATATCACAAAAATATTTTCTACACATTCCAAGAGTATTAAATACTAAAATTATATATTCGGCATTTGCTGACGACTTAAATATATACCTACAACTCCCGACAACAGATCTTCCTAAAATACTGACAGCCATTGATAAATTCTCAGAGATCTAAAATTACAAACTAAATCCCAACAAATCTCATCTCTTCCCACTAAATCCCATTGGATATATGCATTTTTACTTCCCGGAGAGCGAAATTAAGCTAACTTATCAATTAAAATACTTGGGGGTAATACATACTCCTAATTTTAGTGACATTATTAAAAATAATTTAACTCACACCTGGAATACTATTGAAAATGATGTGAACAGATGGAAAAATATCAATATGTCTGCTACCAAGAATTATTTTCCAAATGAATGCTACCGTCACAATTATACCCCCAATTTTTTTTATAGATATGGAAAAAACTATATCCAGATTTATTTGATATCCCAAAGCTACTAGAATCAAGTATGAAAAGCTTATACTTCCTAAATCTAAAGGTGGATTAGGGCTACCTGATTTTAAACTGTACCACAGTAATATTAATGCATATAGGCTATGTCAAATTTTAAATTATGAATCAAACACAAATGTATGGTCCCCCTTATGGTCTAAAATTTGGTATGAAGAAATTAAAACACTTGGGTGCAATCCTAGGGCTCTCCTATTCCTAAATTTAAATCAAAATCTATCTATGTTAAGAACTTACATCTACTTATTAAACAAATGGTGTTAACTACTCAAAAGCTCTTTTCATCTGTACAATTATTACTTGCCCTCCTTTTACTGCAACCTATACACCTTGATCCTAATTTACTATTAAATAATCAACTGATAAACTTGCAGGATTATCCCTTAATAAGAGATCTTTCAGTATGGGAAATTTACAAATGGAAGGAATGTGATATAACAGAATTACGAGAGAAATTAAATCTCCCAAAGAAATATGTAAATATTATGAACTCACTCTGATACCTTGTAAACACCAAATTTCCACCTGATAATTTTGATAAACAAGACACTAATTTATCGCAGTTAATTCTAAAAGATCTAGCAACCAAGTGGAAAACAATTTCCAGAGTCTACAAACTTAAAATTGATATAAAACATCAGAATTGTACTTTATTTTCCTCATACTGGCAAAAGAAAAAACCCACAAATTACTGAACAAGATAAAAAAAAATGCCATCAAAAACACGCTCAAATTCAGTCCGTTCAAAAAGTTGCTTTACACACAACTTATGATTAACAATAATGCATATTTTACCCCACAAAAAATTAGTAAATTTAATAAATACCAACCTGAATGTCTTCACTGCACTAAGCAACCAGCAGACATTCTCCATGTTATGTGGAAATGTAATAAAGTTCATAACCTATGGTGTTCATAAAGGGCAAGACTAGAGAAAATGGGCTACCAAAAAAGTACTTAATCCTGGGAAACGGCTATACTGCACATTAATATAAATAATCTTCCAATAGTCTTAAAGCATGTCCTCATCACCATATGTGCTCTTGTCAAATTCTATATTACAAAGAATTGGACCCTTGCAACCCCACTCTCATGGGAAGGTTTTAGCAATCAAATACATCTCCTCCCACAAGCTACTATATGTTACTAAGAAACGTAAATACTACCAAGAGTATTGGGAATACCTATTAGATTTCATTCTCAAGAAGTAAAAATATTAATTTTAGAAGTGAAATATTCAATATATGTAAGAAAGTCAATAAGGATATATTTAGAACCTTATAATCATTGTCATTTTATAAATCTTTAAGTTGATAAGCTGCTCACAAATAGATGTACCCTATGTAAAGGTTTTAGTTGATCTTTAGTTTATCTTTCTCTCGTATGTGTAATATCCCCCTAAATAGCTAATGGTTACTGTTTTGTTCTTCTTATCACTGCAGAATAAGTGGTTAGTACAAAAAAAATTTGGATTCTTGAAGTGACTTCTTTGTATATATTGTATATAGGTTGTTATGGTTTGTTGCATTTTTGTTGTCAAATGTTTCATATGTTGTAACCTTAAAAAATGCAATACAGAAATTTTTGAAAAAAAAAAAAAAGACTTGTGTTTCAAGTCCTTCACCATCAAAATCAGTTCCAATTTTCTCTACCACCTCTGTATTAGGCTCCACAGGCCTTGTGCATCATTCTAATCTCTGCGACTGCTATCCCCTATCATTTGGGAAGTGTCTTAACCTAGTAGCAGCCATCTACTACCACCTAGTGGCTCAGACAAAATAGCAGAGGAATTGTCCCCATGTCCTTTCCAATTTTTCCCTGGTTATTATAAAGACCACCCTGGGTCTCCTATGAAGAGAGGACACTAGCCTAGTGGGACCAACCTGGTCAACAAAAGATAGATAGTTAGACAAACAGACACAGAGATGCAGACATGGACCAAAGCTTATTGACAAGATTTCCACAACTTTAAACAAGACTTTCAACACACTGGAAATCCCTAATGTCAGTGACCCTTTGAAGCAACCTGGGTAAGGAAGATGACACGGAAGACTGGCTGGTGGTATCTGAAGGGTCTACATTACGTCAAACTCACAGGAGTTTGAACGTTGTAATATCAAACCGTAAAGTTCGAAACCCAATAACAACAAAAACACAGAACAGCGATTTTTTTTTTCCCCTAGGGAAAAAAATCACTGTTCCATAACAAAACAAAAAACAAAACAAACAAATATACCAACTCTGAGATCGTACCACAGTGGAGGAAATAGCAAAGTCCCAAAAACGACCCACCGATTTTTTTCTCTGGGAAAAAAAAAATCGGTGTGCCATGGCTTTACTATTTTCATATTTCGGACTTTTGGGTTCGATATTACAAGGTTCAAACTTCTACAAGTTTGAGATTGTAATATAGACCCGAATCTGAAAGGTACATGACTACAGAGAAATGTCCCAAGCAGAGTGAGTCAGAATTCTACAATTCAAGTTAACCAGGGACTCAGTGAAGACATGCATGGGATGGGAAAAATGCCAATGCATATCACTGCCAGAAAATAAAATGAGAGGTATTAGCAAGAGATGCAGCTTCACCTGAAGCACAGTCCATTACATTTCACAACTGAACATTTAGTATGGGCAAACTGGTTAGATCAAAAATGTCTGACCTAATGTACATTTTCAAACCATAGTTAGAGCCTCGTGTAAATAACGTAGGACAATTACAGAAATCTTGACTGTACGCAAGTTTAAAAGGGCACTTATCTAACAAGACCAGTGTTGGCAATGTGGAAGTCCCCAACAAACTTTGGCTTAAAAGCCTCAACAAAAACTTTTCCACATCACATGAATATACATTCAAACATTACTTCTGCATAGGTTCATAGGTTCATACTAGGCTATCTGCCCTAGGGCATTTATAAGCCTAGCCACAGTGTGTTTGGCTTTTGCCACCCATTTTAAATTAATTTTGCTATGCCCTTTTTCGAGGTTAGTATACTGTGCCTCTGTCTAACAGTGACACAGAAGTGATACCCGGGGTAAACCTACGATCCCCCATCCACTCATCAAGATTCCTCTTGAAGAGAGTCAATGAGGGACTCTGCCTAACCTGGACTGGGATTTTATTCCAGAGTGAAGGGAGCCTCTGGGTTATGAATCTGTCCCTCCAGCATGTCCTATTTATTTCAGTGCTGAGGTTCAAGTCTCTCAATCGCGTAGCTCAATGGGATTTGGATTTTCTGAGGTACAGCATGTCCATTAATTCTGGACATGGCTTTATACGTCAGGCACAGATCGCCTCTGAGCAGGCGGTATGCCACTGAGTAGAGCTGGAGTTTCTTTAACCGGGCAGCATATGGCATCTGTTTGAGCCCTTTGATCCTCTTGGTGAGGTACCTTTGGGGTCTTTCCAGTTGCTGCAGGTGTCTGGTAAAGTATATCCCAAAAGGGGCATTGTACTCAATTATGGGCCTGATGAGGGATGAGTAAAGAGGCACGATGACCTCCCCTGATCTAGATGTGAATCCCTTCATGATTAGGTGGGCTATATAAAATGTTTTTCTAACCACTATGGCCACGTGGTTGTCAAATGAGACATTGCTATCAACTTGGGTCCCCAGATCCCTAATTACTTCTTCCGTACTTAATGGATTACCACTTATGTGGTAATTTGTGGGCACTTTGTTTTTGCCACATGACACACTACAGTCCTTTTATGTATAAGGATCTGTGCAAAAATGCCCTGCACAGTCTTATTACATTTCCCCAGTACAACACACATTTGTCTATTGAATATTCATGTCCTTTCCCACTTCCATACCCTTGGATACTCAGCAGTGGTTCATAGGTTATCGACTGCTGAACTCAACTGTGGACCAAACGCTTCTGCAGCACATTACTGATCATCTTCAAGGACCCCCTCTTCATAGAGGCTTGTGTAATTATCACCTTCATGGACCCGCTATCCATGCAGGCTCATGCAATTACTAAACAGTAGCACTTGGTGTATAGACTATCTACTGCTGTACCCCTATGCTGACAATCTTTTTCAGCACAATATATACTATCTTTAAGAACTCCTCTTCAAACAGGTTCATGTAAATAATAAACAGCAGTGTCTAGTGCATACTTATGCTGAACATGACATCCTCAGCTGCTATGTAATTTGTGTTGTACCTAAACCAGAACAAAAATTCACTCTTTCTGACCACTGCAGTGCCTGGTTCTGCTCAAGATCTTGTGAATGTTTATTACATCACCATTGTTGCTTATGCACTTGTCTGCTAGCTGCACAGCTGTAGAAGTTCCGATCAATGAAATGAGTGTCCATGATTGCCTTTGACCTCATGGCCATATGACCACTTTAAATCAAAGGTCATGATCAAAGTTCCACATTAAGATCAGCATGTGTGGCTTGCCCGTTATGCACTTAACCATATGACTACTTACCTTCTGAAGTTTACTACTTCTTATAACAGCAGCATACTCTTTCATTAACAGACCATTGTTGTTTTGCAAGGTAGACATCTGCTCTGCTCATGTGCAGAGTAAATGACTACCACTGACTTGGGAAGTAGCCTGGGAGGGTATGGTGATTCACTTTAATTGCAAAGCTCTTCTGTGTTAACAGTGGCACCTATCAATAGCATCACATGGCCACCCTACACTGCACAACCTATTACTCTTCCCTTTTATACAAACACTTGTGTGATGAAACTCCTTTCCCATTATTACATCCATTCAGTAGCTTTCACAGTTATGGTGCATCTGAAGCATTTCTCCCCAGGCCTCCAGTTGAAAATAGGCCCTGTCCTAGTCGGACATTCCCAGTCAACAAATGTTAAATAAATAAAATACTATTGTATCCCAGTCTATCTGCCTGTTATTTCAGCACAGTTGTTGGGTGAGGCTGTGGTAACACCATTCAGAGTTAAATCCAACAAAGTAGTAAAGGTCTAAAAAAAAAAAACAAAAACAAAGAAATGCCAAGCCAGCTAACACTTCCAAACTCAAATGTAAACCAAAGAATCCCAGGTAATCCCCAAACCCAAAGTTTACGCTTTTATTCACCAACATAAAATAAAAAAAACATCGTTCTAACCACAACCATCTTCATCAACACCACAAAATAAATTCAACTTAAACTACTTCCCTCTACTAACTAAATTAGTTTGGAAACCAATGAGTAACTACTAAATTAGTTTGGAAACCATTCAGAGTTACTTTCACAGAGGGCAGCGTCAAGTTTATGTGGCACAGAAAGTCTTTGAGTTTCAGCTCTACAAACAGTTGAAATTTGCTCATCATATTACTAAATAAGGGTCTATATCAATTTGTTGAAGGTTCACTTCTGTGAACCTTTCTTCACTGATCCAAAACCACCAAATGTTCACAGTGAAAAAATATTTCACCAGGGAAAGGAAGCACTTGGCAAACACTACACTGAAACACACGCCACAGTATGACAAACCCATCCGCAACCCCCAAATATATATATATATATATATATATATATATATATATATATATATATATATATATATATATACACATATACCAACTCGAGATTGCAGTCCAGTGTGGAAAAGGGCAAATTTGTGCTGTTAACCAACTGCTTCCTTTCCCTAATTAAATCCTTCTTGGATGTGAATGTTCGTGGAAATGAACGTTCGGTGGTTTCTGGTAGATGAAAAAAGGTTTGTGGAAGTGAACCTTCGACAAATTGATATAGATCCCTAAATAACTGTACTGATTGCTGCTGTCAGACTTGAGTAGCCAGTCAGACGCTAACTACCTCACTGTATACAACAGTGATCTGTAATACTGTATTTGTTTTTTAGCTATCACTGCCTTTTCATGACAGTGCTTGATGTCAAATTCTTATGGTCCTAATTATTCAACCAGCTTTCTCTCTCAACTTACATCCAGCATATATGCTGTATGACAAAACGTATTTATGGTGTACTTTTCTGAAAAAAAAAACTGCTAGCTGAAATAACCTTCATGACACTGATCAGAGTATATTTCTTCTTGAATATTATTTACAGTCGCAAGGTTCTCAGTGCTTCAGTTTCAGTTATTAGTTGCACTCCTTTGTTGATCAAATCCCTCTAATCACCTTCAAGGTTCCCTCTCCATACTTGCTTGCCTCGCTACCAAAAAGCAGTGTTTCATGAAAAGGCTACCTGCTGCTGAGCCCTTGTGTTAATCACATCCCTTTGCAGCACACTAGTAACCATCTTCATGGACCCATCCCATGTGGGCCCAAGTAATTCATAGGTTCATAGGCTTATACTAGGCTATCTGCCCTAAGGCATTTATAAGCCTAGCCCAAAGTTTTGTGGCTTACGCCACCCCTTATGTTAAAAAATACTGTGCCCATTAGTTTGTTGTGCCTCTGTCCAGCAGTGACACAGAGATGATTCCCGGGATAAACCTATGATCTCCCATCCACCGGTCAAGATTTCTCTTGAACAGAGCCAGCGAGGTGCTCTGCCTCACATGGACCGGGATTTTATTCCACAGCATAGGGAGTCTCTGGGTGACAAATCTATTCCTCCAGCATGTTCTATTTATATCCGTGCTAAGGTTTAAGTCGCTTGCTCTAGTGGATCTGGTAGATTTGGATTTTTTGAGGTGGAGCATGTCCATTAATTCTGGGTTGGACATGGCCTTGTACGTCAGGCACAGGTCACCTCTGAGCAGGCGGTATGCGACTGAATAGAGCTGGATTTTCTTCAGTCTGGCAGCATATGACAGATTTTGGAGTCCCTTTATCCTTTTGGTGAGGAACGTTTGGGGTCTCTCCAATTACTGCAGGTGTCGGGTGAGATACATCCCGAATGGGGCATTGTACTCGATCATTGGTCTGATAAGTGAAGAGTACAGGGGAACAATGACCTCACTTGATCTGGATGTGAATCCCTTCATGATCAGGTGGGCAATGTAGAAGGTCTTTCTAACCACTTTAGCAATGTGAGTGTCAAAAGAAAGGCCACTGTCAACCTGGGTCCCCAGGTCCCTGATAACCTCTTCTGTGCTTAATGGATTGCCACCTATATGGTAGCTTGGGGTTACCTTGTTTTTCCCGAAGGGTATGACTACACATTTTTGGCATTTAACTTCAGGCCATGGCTCTGGCACCAGCTATCAGTTTCTGTGAGACCCTCTGAAGGATATCTGTGTCCGATGTACTTTCCACTATGGCCCAGTTTGCAGTCATCTGCAAACTTTGTCAGCCATAGTCCTCCTATGTTTGCCTGTACTTCTGAGAAGTAGATGCTGAACAACAGGGGGCCAAGGACTGAGCCCTGTGGGACACCACTTGTGACCGGCTTGGAGTCTGACATGGCGCCAGCAACTCTAACCCTGTGGGTTCTGTCCTTTAGCCAGTTTGCAACCCATCTTGTGACATATGGGTTTACATTTAAGCTGGTAAGTTTCTCTATAATACCCGAGTGGGGTATTGTGTCGAAAGCTTTTGCAAAGTCAAGGTAGGCTGTATGGACTGCCTTTCCCTCATCAATGGCCTTGGTGACTGTTTCGAAGAAGTCGACCAAGTTCAAAAGGCATGATCTGCCCTTGACAAAGTCAAACTGGGTCGGGTCCAATGTCTGCAAGTCCCCTATGTCTTTGTTTATGAGTTCCATTATGATCCTCTCCATAGCTTTGCAGACCAGGCTTGTTAAGCTTATGGGGCGGTAATTACCAGCACGTCTTTGTGGAGTGGGATCACAGTTGCCGTACGCCACTCCTTGGGCACGTATCCTGTGGTAAGGCTAAGATTAAACAGCTGCCTTATATGCGGGTTTAGTTCCTCATTGAGTTCGTGTAGCACACAGCTGGGGACACCATCCGGTCCCATTGATGCTGTGTTTTTAGCTTTAGAGAGAGCAGCTTTCACCTGTGCATTTGAGATGTCTGGGAGGCTACACTCCACTGGGATAGTTATCTCTCCTTTTGGGGGGGAGAGGGGGGTGAAGTTTGCACTGAACCTGTCTGCCAGTATGTTGGCAATGTCTGTGGGTTCAGTGATTTTTGTATCATTTTGGACTAATTCTGCGCATATCTGGGAGTTTCCACCCAGGTTTCTAGCATAGCTGAAGAAGGCCTTATGATTGTCTTTTGAATCTATTGCAGTTTTTCTCTCAAAGTTGGCCTTGGATGATTTTAGGAGTGCTCATATTTTTTTACTAATAAATGATCAAGGGTGTCTTCTCTTTTATGGATTTTGCTCTATCATGTAACAGCTTTCTCCTCTTATTGTAAAGTTTGTTTATGGCTGGGGTCCACCAGACTGGACGTTTGCCCTTGGTGGAAAGAGTCTTGGTTTTATTAGGGATTGCCTGATCCATGCAGTCTTGGAGGTGTTCGTAGAAGGCATTTGTAAGGGCTTCCGCAGCTTGGGTTGTGGTTTCCACTGGCTCGGGGGCCTTGAAGGATACCACACCAGTCTTGAGTAGTGTGAAGTTTGCTTTAGAGAAGTTCTTCACTGTGGTCTTTTTTGTTTGGGGTGGGGGCGGGATGTGGATTTCCAGTGAGATAAGTTTGTGATCTGATCTCACCAATGAGGGATATACTTCCGATGTGGAGCATTTTGTCCCCATGTTTGTGATGATGAGATCTAGTATATTTTCTCCTCTTGTGGGAACGGTGACTAGTTGTTCCATGGCATTTGAATTTATGAACTCCAGGAACCTTTGGGCTAGAAAGTTGGGGCTTGAGTAATGTTCCCAGTCTATATTCGGGTAGTTGAAGTCACCCAATATAATGGTGTTTGGAGATGCATTTATACCCTCCAGTGTCTTCAGGAAGGCTGTGTGGGGTTCCTGAGTTTGAGAGGGTGGCCTGTAGCATGCTACAAATTGTAGAGCAGTTTTGCCTATGGTTAATTGCACCTGGATGGTTTCCGATGCTTAGCGGCGTTGCCACCAACCTGGAGGTGTGGGTATCCTTGATGAATATGGATACACCCTCCTTTTGTGGTGTGGTCCGGGTTTTGGGGCGGAACGCATGATATGAGGTAAAACCTGATAGTGCCGGGGTGCTCTCAGGAGCCTTGGACCAGGTTTCAGTCACAGCACAGACATCGATGTTCTCCATACTGAGAAGGGCCTCGAGTGCGTGCATTTTGAGATTTAGACTTCTGGCATTGAGCAGCATTACCCTTAGTTTCTTCCCATTTTTGTTTTCTAGGGTGGTAGGTTTAGAATTTGAGCCTTGCCTAAAAAGGCACTATGGGGTGGCAAGAGTCTTAGCCAATATCCGGAATCCCAGGGTGACAGGTGCAAGCCGTCCCTTGAAGCAGTGTGGCTTGTCAAGCATGTCATCCCAGGCAGACAGACACTGGATCCCCTTTGAATGACATCAGAAATTAAGCCAATTGTTAAAGCTGATCATCTTGTCTCTATGTTGTGGCATCATTCTTGGTGAAGGAAGGATACTGCTCAGGGTCAGGGTCATACCTGCCTGGGCTACATAATCAGAGAGCTCCTCTATGTCTCTTTTCATGTAGTCCAGGGAGGTACGTCTCAGGTCGTTCACACCAGCATGGACAATGACTGTGTCATATTTGTACTTGCTGTGGAGTGACCCAGTGCTTGTGTTATGTGGCGGATTCTAGCCCGATAGGCAGCTTACTGTGACCCTCTCCTTGTTCAGCCTGGTGAGTGGGACGTCAGTGTGTCTGACTACGGAGTCACCTATGACAAGTATGTTTGGTGTTGTATTTGGCCTTAAGGGCTGTGACTGCTTTGCACACTGATTTTGTGGTTTATGTGTTGCCTGTGGTGTGTCATGAGGTGGCAGTTGCTTGGATGTCTGCTTTGGAGGCCTCTGCTGTTTAGGTACATTTTTGCTCAGAGCCTCCAAGTATGACTTTGTGTGTTTATGTGTTTGATTCATTGTTGTGATAGCTTTATGTGAGACTGGTTTTGTGGTGTGTGTAGTTGCCTTCTCCTCCTGTCTGGTCTTGCCAGTCCTGAGTTGAGAGAGCTCAGCCTCCAGTTTGGCTAAATAGCTGCATCTCTCGCAAGTATTTATGTTATGTGGGAGGAGGAGAGGGTTGTCAGTGTACATGAGGCAATTGTAACATTGCCTCAATATTCCCAAATTCACCAACTGGACAGGAGAGGACGCCAGCATCTGGCCCTTCGACATGCTAGAGAAATTTAGAAGTTAGGGGTGTAACTGAATAAGAGAGGACTTAGTAAGGAAGTGGGTACTCCTGGGGGGGGGTTGCTAGTGAGGGACTTTGTATAATACAGAAGTGCTAAACCTGAAAAGAAGATGCTTTTAAGACAAGTAAAAGCTTTTAGGAACAAGTGCTGCGCTTTTTAGTTAAGGGATATACTGTTTAGATTACTAGTAGAGCAGTTCTAAGGGAAAAATGAAGAACACACTTTATGGAGCCAGAAAAAGTTTAACCTTGTTAAACCAGCGATGCCCGATGCTGCTCTAGTGGCAACTCCGAGCTAAATCGCTCTAAAGCACTCTAAAGCGTGCTTGATAGCGTGCACGCTTGATTAATCAACAGTACTACTTGGTGCAAAGGTATACCACGAATAACATCTACATCTGCAGTGTAATTTAAGATGTGCCTAACAAGAAACCATAAATTCACACATCTTGACTACTGCAGTGTCTTGTTCTGCTAGGGACCTTGAAAAAGGGTAGTACAAACCCCTGAGCTGGTTGTGCACCTGTATGCTGGTCATACTGCTGTAGCAACCCTGCTCACTAAACCAAATGTCTCCGATTGTCTCTGACCACTTTCAGTCATATAAACATTTTAAATCAAAGGCACAATCAAAGCTGTACCCTAACACACAGGTTTTACATGGCTTGCCCCTCCATATACAGTACTTACCTACTAAAGCTTACTTTCTTTTATAACATTTTACATTTACTTTAACATGTCACTGCTGCTTTACAAGGGAGGCATCTGCTCATTTCATGTTCAGTCGATGGACTGTCCACTTCTCACTCACTTTAGAGGTTTGTCCATCTTTGCTATCCTCCCTGCCTTCCTGCTCCTCACTACCATTATAGTAATGGACTCCTATCCTGCTCACAACTCTTCATTTTATCCAAACATCTTAAAGGCTGTTTACACAAATATAACTACATACTGTGCTGACAAAGATGCCATGGCCATTGCTTATAAATCCCATTTTAAAAACTCGACAAATTTCGAGAAACTAATTCCACTCATCCATTCTCTACACACTGATGCTAAAAAAAAAAAAAATCAGAGTTAAAATGCAAACCAGTCCTATCAAATAATAACTGTCTCATCCAAATTCCTGTGCAATCACTGCTGTCCTCCAAAACATCTCAGTCCTGCCCACTGTCATAGCAGAAACATCAATTGCGCTGTTTCTTTAAAAGAATATTCCTCTACTGTGACTAATTATTTCCACCTAAACACTGTAAATCATACTCTCTCAAACAAGCAAACAAAGAACTGGTGTCATTATCAGTCACAGGATGCCATAAAAAATTTGACTCAACCCATTTTCTCTGCCATCCTCGCCATCCTGCAGGAAGGAAACTCTCTTCACTAAAACATCTTATTCATAACTACTCTCCCAAAGCTAACAGAGAATCCATTTTGTTATCTAAACACCCAAAGAATATAATGAAAAATAACACACCATTATATTTACATCACCCCATCCAAACCAAGTCAATCCTCCAACAATAAACCCATTTTTCATCTCTCTAAACTAACACCTCAACAAAATTCAAAATACATGCCAACTCACTTATGTTCTCAATCCTGAAGAGGTTTCTAGTTTCACACAATGACAACCCTAAACCATCATTTATAATACATTCAAATATATTAATTAATGATGGTGACAGCAAATTAGCAGAAAGGTCTGTGGTCATCAAACGAAAGCAGAGGCAGTGTTGAGACACTTGCTGTAGGCCAACATAGTCATGTGTGCACATGCACACACTCATCCTCATAACACTCCACAACTGACTGCAAAGTTCAGCCTTTGTGCTGCAAGATTCTCAATCTCAAATCCATCTAAATAAATCATACCCTTTAAAAAAAAAAAAAAAATTCTCAAAATTCAAATTAAACTAACACTTGAGTATTCCTCTATTCTATTCCTCCATGATTGCCTATTCCCAAATCTAGGATCCTTTAGAAATCCAATCAACTTCCTAAATGTAAAATACTACTGATCAATACAAGTAGTATACTAAATTAATTAAAACAGTTTCACTTATTTTGGTTCATTCAGTTGAAAGACATAACAGATGTTACAAAGTCCTGGGTTAAATCGAATATACCAATCCTAAGCTACCACTTTACAAGTTACTCATCTTTTTAATACAAGAGCAGGCTCCAGGACAGAGGGAGGAACACTAATTTCATACAAATACCCCTTTTAAAAATTGCTACCCACCCACTGAGCCATAATAAACTTAACTCCCTGTTAAATGATATCATGCAGCACAGCAGAAACAACAAGCACACATCCAAGAAGATTTCAACATAAATCTCCTAAACCCTAATAAATCGGGATTCTTGATACTGTCCACACATTAGCCTTCATTCTCCTTTAGAAAAGCAGGCCTGGGTACTGTTAGTAAAGTACAGTTGTGTACCTACCATAAATGTAGATGTATTCACTGTTGCAGTCATTACAACTGGGTAATCCTGCTGGCAGGCTACCCGCAGTCGACCTGAGTTCCAAAGTCTAGGTCCAGCGTCGGTTGCTGTCGCCTCTTCCCTGACGTCAGTGCGCCAGGGGTATACAAGATGCAGCCGACGCCATTTTCTTCAGTTTTTCTTGCCCCAGATGTCAGGTGATCCTAAAATGGTAGGCTAAATTATGCCAATAAGCATACATGCACAAAAAACAACTTTTCCTTCATCTACAAGCAAATACACCACATAGGTTGTATAGAGTAGAAAAGTACAGTTAGTCCCAGCAAAGAAGAAAGGGGGATTGTGGGAGGGTAACCTGGACTGCAATTGTGAATACACTCGAACATCTACATTTATGGTCGGTACACAACTGTACTATGTTCACCGTGTTTCACTGTTCCATTCATTACAACTGGGTTGAATCCCAAAGCTAAGGTTGGGAGGTTGGAGCTAAATAGGATTAGGTGTAGCTATAAGGCCCTGCAGAACTGCAGTGGCAAAGCCTGGCCTGGAGTTAGAGTAGAGAGGTAGGTGATAGTGCTTTATAAAGGTATGCACTGAACTCCAAGTTGCAGCCTCTAAGATGTCTTTGGTTGGTACTCCTCTGAGGAAGGCTGCTGAAGTGGCTGCTGCTCTGGCTGAATGTGGCCTAATGCTATTCGGCACTGATTTGCCATGCTGTGAATAGCAGAAATGAATGCAATGGCCTATCCACTTTGAAATAGTCTGTTTTGAGATAGGCTTTCCTTGTGATGCTGCAGCATATGCCACTAGAAGTTGATCAGTCTTTCTGAAAGCTTTAGTTCTGTCCAAGTAGAAGCGTAGCTGTCTGTGAATGTCCAAAGAATGCAGAATGTTCTCACCCTTATTCTGTGGGTTTGGATAAAAAGTAGGCAAATGAATTGTTTGGTTAAGGGCCACACTGGACACTACCTTAGGCATAAATGTAGGGTTTGTCCTCAGCGAAACCCTGTCAGGATGGAAAATGATGAAAGGTTCCACAGCCATGAGTGCCTGCAACTCTGAGACTCTTCTAGCGAAGGTTATTGCTAGGAGCAGAGCTGTTTTCCAGGATAAGAATTTTATGCCAGCTGCAGAGGCTCGCTCAAACGGAGGCAGTGTGAGTTTTTCCAAGACATAGGTGAGGTCCCATGCAGGTATTGGTGCTCTCCTTGGAGGTCTTATGTTTTTGGCCCCTCTGAGATACTGCCTCAATAACGGATGAGAAAAAATAGGTGGTTCTGTATTGTAATGAGCTGAAATGGCAGAGGCATGAATTTTAATTGATGAAAAGGAAAGGCCTTTATCCAGCATCTCAGTTAAGTATTGTAAAATCTGAGGAATATTTGGAACAACTGTGTCAATGCCTTGTGCTTGGTTCCAAGCACAGAATCTCTTCCATTTGTCTGCATAAGATTTTCTGGTGCTAGGCCTCCTGGGCTCCAAAATAACATCCATTACTGCTTTAGAAAGAGGTGTGTCTTGAGAGGCTATATTATCTGCCATGCTGCCAGGTTTAAGGTTTTGAGTTGGCTGTGCAGTATCTGGCTGTCTTGTTGGGTCAACAAGTGAGGAATTTGTGGTAATGTCCAGGCTGGGCTGTGAGACAAGCTCTTTAGGATTGGGTACCAGTGCTGGCGGGGCCAGTCTGGGGCAATCAGTATCATTTTTGGTTTCTCTTGTCTGACCTTGAGGAGTACCTTGGGGAGGAAAGGCATATACTGTTAGATGTTTCCAGCTGAAAGATAGAGCATCCACTTTCCATGCTTGCTTGTGATAAGTCCTTGTGCAGAATCTTTGTAGTTGGTAGTTGTGAGGAGAGGCAAATAGATCTATGTCCAGGCATCCCCAGGTCTTTGTTATCATGCTGAAGACTTGTGGATCCAATTTCCACTCGTGGGGATCCATTAGATTTCTGCTTAATTTGTCTGCCAGAGTATTTTTCCTTCCCGGCAGGAATGGAGCTTGCAGATGTACTTGTTAAGCCAATGCTGTGTGCCACAAGTTCATGGCTAGCCTGCAGAGGGGGTAGGAATGTGTGCCTCCCTGCTTGTTTATGTACCA
The DNA here is from genome assembly GCF_019279795.1 of Protopterus annectens. NCBI lineage: Eukaryota > Metazoa > Chordata > Ceratodontiformes > Protopteridae > Protopterus > Protopterus annectens. The sequence continues at coordinate 306,131,520 of NC_056736.1, read as the reverse complement.
CATGACTGTAGTATTGTCCGTCTTTATTAGTAGTTATCCTGAAGTTGATCCTTGAAGGCTGTTAGGGCATTCTGAACAGCTAGCATCTCTTTTTGATTGATATGTAGATGCATTTGACTTGCGGACCATGTTCCCTGACTACATCTTCCTGCCATATGGGCTCCCCAGGCGTAAACTGATGCATCTGTTGTCAATGTCTGCCTGGCTGTGGGTAAGGTGAATGGCTGTCCTGTGTTGTGGTGACAGACTTTTGCCCACCATCGAAACTCCTGTTGCAGGCAGGGAATGAGGGTAATTATTGTTTCCAGGCTGTGGCAATGTTTAGTCCAAACACTTTTTAGATACCATTGAAGTTTCCTCATATGCAGTCCTGCATATGGAATTAGCAGAATGCAGGATGCCATGAAACCCAAGGCCTGCAGAATTTTTCTTGCAGATAACTGGGTCTTTGTTGCCAACATTCTGAAGTATGTAGTCAGTTGTCTGTGTTTGTCTGGCATGAGATAAGCCATCTGGGCAGTTGTATTTAAGCTTGCACCCAAGAATATTATCTCTTGAGAGGGTATGATTTTTGATTTCTTCTCGTTTACTGTGTACCCTAGACTTGTCAGTAATCTTTTTACACACGCCAGATGCTGTTGTAGAATGCCCTTGTTCTCCACTTGAATTAGGCAGTCATCCAAGTAAGGATATATTTGTATTCCTCTTTGTCTGAAAAATGCAATTACTGGTGCCAGGCACTTTGTGTAGACCCTGGGCGCAGTAGATAAGCCAAAGGGCAGTGCAGAGAATTGGTAGTGTATTGAGCTAGCTTTGAATCTGAGGTATCTTCTGCATGTTTGCCTGATTGGGACATGCAGGTATGCCTCTTTTAGATCTAAAGTCACAAGCCAAGCCTTCTTGCCCAACATGGGCAGAAGCTGCTGTAGGGTCAACATTTTGAATTTTGGAATATCCAGATATTTATTTTTATTTATTTTTTTTTAATTGGGCCGGGCTAGTCATTTACATTTCATTTCCATTTTTTTCAGTAGAAAAGCGGGAAAAAAGCTCACATAAAAAAAAAAAAAAATAGAACAAGCAAATGGACAAATAATCATCATAGATGAAGACAAATAAAAAATATATAACCCACAAACAGTATATATACAAAAAGAGGGATCATTTTTAAAAAAAATAACATTAATTAGCTGAAATAACATCAAGAGCAAGTCACAAAACAGAGAGCAAAATTGATTAATAATATTATATAGAACTAATATGTGTTTAGAATAGTTAGGTCCAGTATTGGTCTCCAGGCTTTGTCCTTTCTGTGTACTAAGAATAGTCTTGAATAGAATCTGTGACCCTGCTCTTGTTCTGGTACTTGTTGAATGGCCCTCATGTCCATGAGGGATGAAACTTGTTTTTGTGCCTCTGCCCATTGATTGTGTGGCAGGTCTGGCATACCGTTTTCCCTTGGCAGGGTGTGAAAGTGGAACCTGTAGCCTTGTGAAACTATATTTAGAACCCATTTGTCCTGGGTGATCATGTGCCAATTTTGTGAAAAAAGTGCTAGGTTTCCCCCCAAAGGGGCTGCCAAAAGATAAGTGCTTGGTTATGGAAGTGGAAAGTCATTGACACTGTTTCCTGTATGGCTGTGATTTTTCCTCTCCGCTCTTGGAGGTAAAAGCACCCCATTGTTTAGGCCTGTATGAGCCTTGAGGCTGTGATCTATGTATCTGCCCCTTTGTGGTCTGACACTGGAAAGGACCAATTTTTTGTAGGCCAGTTCCTGCTAAAACTGGGAGGCTGTACCTGCAAGAAATACTTGACTGTTTGTATAGATTTAGCCTTGTTCTCTATTTTCTTCAACACCTCTTATGCTTTAGCACCAAACAAAGTATCATGCTGTAAAGGAGCGTCTAATAGTTTTGCTTTAACATGATCTGTCAAATTTTGCTCTTTTAACCAAGCATGTCTCCTAATGATAGAACCTGTAACAGTGGCCCTGCAGGAGTCCTCAAGAGAATCAAAACCACATTGCAAAGTATGCTTTCCAACTTGTTCAGTTGCATGCAATAAAAATTCTGCATTTCTTTATTGTCTGCACATTCTACATTTGCTGGCATTTTCTGTTTAAGCAAGGATATAAGATATTGCTGATACTTAAGCATATAAAATTGGCAATTTAAAGCTCTTACAGCCAAGGTAGCAGAGGTATAAATCTTTTTGCCCCATCTGTCTAGGGCCCTAGAATCCCTATCAGAGGGAATAGTTTTTTTGCAGTAGAAGCCTTGACCCCTTTGGGACCCTGAGAGATGGTTTCTGGGTCCAGCTGCTGGGTTTTTTATAGAGAAATTTATGTGAATCAGGAACCCTGTAGTATCTGTCTGGCTTAACAGGAGCTGGTGGTAAAGAGTCTGGAGAAAAACTGGACACTGTAAATACATCATCTACAATGTCTAAAACAGGCGGGATAGCAAGGGGCCTGTGCTGGGGTAATTAAAAGGAAGTCTCTGAGCCCTTTCTTGGATTCTGAGTAATCTTGGCTCTCCCAGTGGAAATACTCCCTCATAGTATGCAGTGTTTCCCCAAAAGAATAATCCTCAGGAGGAGAGGTTGAAGGGTTAGATTCTTCAGCATCAGAATCCTCATAGGGAGGAATGGAGTAACTCTGTTCAGAGGAGGAATCAGAAGAAATGGAAACCTTGTCTGAAGATTCATATTCTAACTCTTGCCTAGGCCTCTTTTCAGGAGGGGGATGGGAACCCCTGATCAAAGTAATAAGGTCTTCGGCCATTTTAAGCATCTGTTTTTTAGGCATGGAGGCCTGTCCAAGTGAATGCTGTACTTGCTTCTTTGTCTTTAGAGCTGCTTTAGTCTTTGTCTTTGTAGCTGAAGTAGGTTTCACATATAACTGTGTAGGCCTGAAAACACCATCAGAAGCCGATGCCTGAATAGTTTCCGAGTGTCCAATACCTTGAGTTTCCAGAAGCCCAGTCGGCTCCACGTGGGAGTCGGAAGCGGCCTGTGGCTCTGAGGTAGCCGGCGTCAGGGGCTGCGAAAGCACCTCACTGAGAACCGGTGACAGGCCTAGAAGAAACCTCGTCATCGGTTTTGGATCTCGGATGCCTGTCCTTTTCTTTTCGTTTTTTGTAAATTCCGGTAGTCGGTTGATCCGACGGCATTATATAATTAAATCTTCTGCCAAAGTAATGGAATGCAAAATCGTACTGACGCTTAATAGTGCGTTGGTTAAATCTAGCACAAAACCGACAACTAGCAACGTTATGGTCAGGGCCTAGGCAAAGAATATAGTAAGAATGAAAATCCTTATTAGGTATTTGCTTCCCACAAGAAATACAGTTATTAACTTTTTCTGACATCGGTCTGGAGCAAGAAAAAAGTTTCCCCAACAGGGTACTTAGTTTTAATGAAGACTTTGGATCTGAAATTCGAATTTGAAAACTTCAGGAGTTAGCCGACCGGCACTTGCGAACTGCTTTTGCTTCGGGCACCGTGCTGCAAGAAAGACTGAAGAAAATGGCGTGGGCTGCATCTTATATACCCCTGGCGCACTGACGTCAGGGAAGAGGCGACAGCAACCGACGCCGGACCTACACTTTGGAACTCAGGCCGACTGCGGGTAGCCTGCCAGCAGGATAACCCAATTGTAATGACTGCAACAGTGAAACACGATTAACATCTTAGCTGAAGGCATGCTGGCCACTGCTGACCTAGGTGGCCACCACTGCACATCTCATCCTGTACCACAGCTGACCGTGTGGAAAGGGGAAACAAAACGAAAAACAGAAAAATAAAATAAAGTAAATTAGTGCACGTGTATTACAACTGCAATTGTGTCTTATGTTGGATACATCTACTTACTACATGTAGTTCACCACCTGGAAAGTTTGTGATCTCTCCTTAGGCAGGATACATCTACTTACTACATGTAGTTCACCACCTGGAAAGTTTGTGATCTCTCCTTAGGCAGGCTTCATAATTCAATGCAATCTCCTGTGATGTTGTAAATTACCTGACAATAGAAGGCAATGACAGCATCAGATGACAGAATGAACAGTGCAACAAACAGGGTCTATATTACAACGTCGAACTCACAGGCGTCCGAAGTTGTAATATCAAACCCATATGTTCGAAATGTGAAAACAGCGGAGCCGCGGAACACAAGATTTTTTTCTAAGGGGAAAAAAATCGGTGGGCCGTTTTCACGACTTTGCTATTTCCTACACTGTGGTGCGATCTCGGAGTTGGTATATTTAGGTGGGGGGCAAAGCCCCCCACATTAGTATAAGTTTAAAGTGCATGTGTTTTTTTTTGTTTGTTTGTTTTTGTACCGGAACAGCGATTTTTTTCCCCCGGGGGGGGGGATCGCTGTTCTGTGTTGTCGTACTTCTTGCATTTCGAACTTCCTGGTTCGATATTACCTCATTCAAACTCTTGTGCGTTCGGCGATGTAATATAGACCCCAAAAAACATACACTCAATGCTTAGAAAACTTTCCCTCTAACTGGTACAGCAGGTCAAGGTGGGACTTCCGCAGGTCACTACTTGTGCTGATACTGCAATCTGGCATCAGTTAGTACACTAGCGAATTAGTGCCTATCATTGGTCTTCAACACCAGGCCATCATACTGCCCAGTTGGTGCACCTTATACACCCTATACAGCAAATAAAGAAAGATTTTCATCACCTGGCTACATCAGGCAGGAGTCTTGCTACAGCTAGAGCCTAAAAAGGCCATGTCCATTTCACAGGTCAGTAGAAGGAGGAAAATGGTAACCCATGATCACGGCTGCACATTTTCGAAACCATGTGATACTTACCAAGCAGCAAGGTTGTGTGATTAAAAAATATCACTAAATGCATGCTTTCCAGTGTCCCTGCATGAACACTCTATGCACATTCACAGTCAGAAAGGAATGAGCCTGGCAGCACTAACTGTGGCTGATAACACATCCTTTTATAGCAATGATTTTGAAACCATCTCTGTAAAATACCTCATTAACATAATAACTGTACTATAATGCCCATTTCAGTATGATAAAAATAACTGCCATATTGAGCAATAACACATTACAACTAACAACTTGTACTGGAATTCAGTGGATAACAAGTTTGCACTGCTACACAGGTGCACTGACATCAGACAAAACAACATTACTGCACAGGTAATGGACATTAGGACAGCAGGATGTGCACAATGGTGCATGGAAGCAACAGGAACAGACACTGAACAGTGAAGTGTGGGGGTAACAAGAGTATAAGGGCATATATGGTGACTGTCCGGTGAGGGGCTCACTGAAAGCAGGTAGTGCACAACAGCAAGCAGGCAACAGCAAGCAGGGAACAAAACACCAGGACATGACCTGTTACTGTCCTCCTCTGAGAGGGGCTCACCCATGTGGGGAAAAAGAGTATAAGGGCATGGCAGGTTACTGCTCTGCTGTTGGAGGGAGTGGGTGTAAAACACTGTACCATACACACAAAGACCTCAAGATATTTTATGGGTGATATGAGGGATCCTGTACATAAATCACACTAAATGGAAGCAGGGGAACACTGCAGAGATACTGTTGTCTGCAAAGGTCAGTCATGCAGTTCAGTATGTGCGTACTATACCTAAAACTCTGTAGATACAAAAATTTATGCTGCAAAGTAATTTACCTTTATAAGCAAGTTACACAACAAAGAATATTTGCTGATGTCAGTAAAAATACATGGGGAAATGTAAATATATAATAGTTTGCATGTGTTTACCGAACTGTTAAAATAAGTGTCTGAAAGCCGTGGTGCAGATGTAACAATGGTAACTCAAATTATTTAGATATTCACATTCTGTATTTTGCAGTAGAAATATGTGATTTGCACAACTAAAAACCTGCAGTCTTTTTTTGAAATGTTGAATGTTAAAAGTTTGTTGATAATGCTGAAATAATGCAGGGGAATAGTATAATGTGTAAAGTTCAAGTTTTGGTATTTTAGGATTCAGTGTACTGAAGTTTCAGTTTTCTGCAACCTAAGTGCCTCAGTGTTTTCGTCTCGATGTTCTGAAGTTCGATCTTATGGTATTTCGAAATTTGAAAGTAAATCCATATATTTTTACACACACACACACACACATATATATATATATATATATATATATATATATATACACACACACACACACACACACACACACACACACACACACACACGTGTTACACAAGGGTGTACATGTCTTATTATGACACTGAGACAATGGCAATAGCTGGAAAAGTACAGTGCACCAGAAAAAGAGGTACTAATACAGGCTGTATGCATATAAAACATACATGTCCAGGAGAAGGGTAGTGCAGGCAAGTTTTTTTTCTGGGACCAAGAGTGGTAGGAAGAGGTACAGGAAAGCAGTGCTGTGGACAGGCATAACAGGACTGTAACACAGATATAATACTGCATGCCAACACCAAGGCGCAGGATATTGCAAGGGACAGGCCCACCATAAGATTTGGACCACCAATACAAAGCTGTCTTACAGAGTGTTGTTGTTCCTGGTAACGCTGTCTAGGACAGCTGAGCAACCCTCATACATGGCAGCGATTTGGATATGGGAGACTCACTGATGAGGATTGTCAGAACATCTGTAAGGGATGCACCAGGTTAGTAATACCATGCCCCATTACTGCTGTACAGTGACCAGCTAGTGTGACTGGGTTATTTAGTAAAACACATATGTATGCATCAGCTGCCTCTGGCCAGCAAAAACAAGGACATGCACCAAAAGGTACTTATATGCCCAAAAGTTAAGCAAATAACTGGTATGTAGTAGTTTGACTGCCACATACTGGTGTCAGTGATACGTTCTAGCACTGCTACAGTATGTTGTCTTTATACTTTTACAGGTTCCACTGTTGGAGGGTCTAGCACAACAGGCAGGCACATTCAGCTAGCAATGATGTACACGGCACAGAACACTGACAAAATGGCACAGTCAGCAACAATAAAAATGGACAGCATGCATGCATTTCCCACAAATGAAACAACAATGGCGGGTCAGAATAATCTTTCTGTTAAGCGTGGGCAACCTACCTAAGTCAACCCCACCCAAAATACACAGAAATCACCAACACAGACAGCATCAATAAACTAAACTGTCTCTGAGATACAAGCATGCATGACAGGGAAGGGGCTGGCAAGTGACCATTGTTGCCATAAGTCCCTAACCTGGGTATCACCCTTGGCATCAAACAAAGGATGCACAGGTCAGTGATCGAGGATCACATAGTTACTATATACACCATAACAGTGATGTTGAGTGGGATGTGTGTTCTACATGATGTCCAAATGCTGCAGGGACTGTGAGGCATTCTGCAATACATGCAGAGTGACATGGCATATAGGTATCTGCAGCAGACATGCCTGGTGATGGCAATGGCAACCCCCTTGACAATCAGCGGTATGGCCATTAAGATAACTGTAAATGGCCACCATAGATATGCAATGAATGGATGTACAGTGCACTGTCACAACTCAGGCTTATAAAGATAATACGTACTGTTCCATAGACTGAGTCACTGCCACCTCTGCTTCTGAGCAAAGAAAATATGGTCATGGCTGATTTCTGGCTCCACATCTGGGACAGCATAACAGGCCAGCCAGACTGAGTCTCACATTGCCACTCTATCCTATCGGTTCATGTGGTAGTCGATGATGACCATCTACTGCCGCCCCACATAGGAGAGGACACAGAGGGGTTCTCATATGTACTCCCCAAGAGCTATGTCATCCAACACACAATACATCTCTAATCCTTATGCTTAGGCCTGAACCATACTACCAGCCAGCATTCACTATATGAAAGTTCCACCCCAACTCTATAGGATGTGATCTCACCCAGGATATATACAATAGTCGCCCCCAATCTTTTAAGCTGTCTCTGGCTGCCACATCAGTTTCCTACAATCCTTATACCTAAATTAATGTTACTGTCCCCTGTCATTGTACCCCATCACATTAGTGCAAATAAGGATGACTGTGCCCTGTCAAACTCTCTGCCATGTGGGATCATGGTAATGTTTGATTCACAATGTAGACAGTCAGTGCACTGTAATGCACATCCTGGGTGCGTCAAAGTAAGCAAGCATTTTATTCTCTGGTGTCTTTATCATAGCCTATAGCTGTGGCCCAGACACCTTCTCCTTGCCAGTTTTCAGCCTAGCATGGGGTATAGCTGCAGCTGATTTTTCCAATGACCCATCACCTACCTCCTTTTCTGCTGCTGTCATAGATTTGTCTGGTAGTACTATGATATTCTACTGTTATAATGGTTTTCATAACATAGTGTACATTATGGCATAGACTGCAAATATCTTACTGCAGGTCTCCTTGCATATTGCAGTGCACTACCAGATGTGGAAGCAAGCCTTTGTAAGTCTAAAAAAGAAGTTATGTACTCACCATAACGTTCCATCTGAGTAGGTACTTCATTTGTCTGCAACCTGTGGGTATCGGATCCGAGCCGGCAGCTTTCCAAGCTACAAGATCAGAGCTCCTAGCTCCTCACCCCGACCCATAATCCCCTGCTATGTGCTGTATTACCTCAGATCGGTTTTTGCCCATTACACAACTCCAAACCTCGATAGAGGGAACAACACCGGACCTACCTACTCTCCTAACAGGTGAAAAACATAGGTGGACAGAAGTCCCAACAAGGTTCGGGGGATGGCAGGGGGGGGGGTCAGTTGCAGACAAATGAAGTACCTACTCAGATGGAACGTTATGGTGAGTACATAACTTCTTTATCTAAAGTAGTTACTTCATTTGCTCTGCAACCTGTGGGACAGAGTCCCCAGCTACCTAGGAAAAAACCTGGGTGGCCTTTACGGAAGGATATTCTGAAGCACCACGGAGCCAAAGGAAGCCCTACCTCTCGATATCATATCCAGCTTATAATGAGAAATAAATGTATGAGAAGAGGACCAGGTAGCTGCTGAACATATGTCGTCCAAGGGAATCCTGGACCAGAAGGCTGCTGAGGTGGCCATAGACCTCGTAGAATGAGCGTGAATTCCAATAGGAGCCAGTTTGCCTGAAGATATGTACCCGTGAACTATGCACTGACAAATCCAATTTGCTACAGTCACTTTGGAAATGGCCTTACCCATGGCCGATTTAGCAAACGACACAAACAACTAGTCCGACTTGCGAAAATCTTTAGTCCTGTGCAAGTAAAAAGTAGTTGTCTGTGTACATCCAGTTTATGCAATTTGTATTCCCCTCTATTCTGAAAATTTTGGAAGAACATGGGTAAATTTACTGACTGATTGATATTTGACTCTGAAGCCACCTTAGGTAAGAACGACGGATTAGTCCTGAGGAACACTCTATCCTTGTGAAAAATGAGATAAGGATGTTTCATACACAATGCTTGAAGTTCTGAAACTCTTTTGGCCGAAGTAATGGCCACCAAAAAAGCCGTTTTCCAAGACAAGAATTTTAACGGTACCAAAGCCATGGGCTCAAAGGGTGGGCCTGTTAGGGCTTGTAAGACTAAGGTCAAATCCCACGGGGGCACCGCCACTTTCACAGGAGGCTTCAATAGGAAAATGCCCCACAAGAAAGTTTTGCATAATTTTGTAGAAGCCAGGGATCCTAATCCATCTCCCACATGGAAATGGGAGATGGCTGCTAACTGCACCTTAACTGTAGAAGCACTTGCTCCCTGCCTAAAAATCAGTGACAGGAAGTCTAGAATAGTCGGAATAGGAACAGTAAATGGATCCAGGCCCCTGTCTTTAGCCCAGATGGAGAAACGTTTCCATTTGCTGTTGTAAATTTTCCTAGTAGCCGGCTTATGAGCCGCAACTAGAATGGCCTTCACAGGAGATGAGATACCGGGAGTCCTTGCCATCAGTGGAACTGGATTAACCAAGCCGCAAGCTTGAGGTTCACCAGGCACCAGGTTCGGGGTTTGGAATCCTGCCAGATGTGAAATCAGGTCTGGAATGGGATCCAGTATCCATGGAGGAGTCACACTGCGAGACCGCAGGTAAGGGAACCAGACCTGGCGAGGCCAGAATGGGGCTATGAGGATAACTCTGCTCCCCAACCGACGGGCCTTCTGTATGAACTTCATCATAAGTGGGAGGGGGGGATAAGCATAAAGTAGACCGGGAGGCCAAGCATGGACTAGAGCGTCTCTGGGATTCTCCCCTTTGGGGGAAAGTATTACGAAGTACTCGCTGCATTGTGTGTTTAATGGAGAAGCAAAAAGATTGCAGCGAGGCCAACCCCATTTGCGGAAGATCTGCTTTGCAACTGATGGATTGAGAGAACACTAGTACGGAGTGAGAATCACTCGACTCAGTTTGTCCACTAGTATGTTGGACCGTCCCGGAATGTGCGTTGCTACCAGAAAACGGTTGGTGGATATCGCCCATTCCCAAACTCTCATAGCCTCTCGACAAAGGGGGTAAGACTTGGTTCCTCCTTGCTTGTTTATGTACCAGACTACTGACATGTTGTTCGTCTGGATTGCAACAGTCCCCAGAGGTAGAAGGTCGTGGAGAGCTTGCAACGCTAGAAGCACCGCCCTCACCTCTAGGACACTGATGTGCAAAGCGGTCTCTAGGGGAGTCCACGTGCCTTGGACGGTTCTGCCCGAACAATGCCCCCCACACCCGAGGCAAGAAGCATCAGTGGTCAGCGTGGCTTGGGGGGAGGGATGACAAAAGGTCTCCCTTCCTTCAGTTCTGGAGCGTGGAGCCACCAAAGAAGGGAGTCCTTGCAAACTCTGCTCAGTGGAATTGGAGTGTTCAACGGCTGTAGTAGTAGAGACCACTGAACTTGAAGGGTCCACTGCAGAACCCTCATCCGCAGAAGAGCGTGGAGGGAGAGACCGATCGCTGCTGCCATAGATCCTAGTGCCCTCAGGACTAATTCTGCCACCGGTGCCGGACTCTGAAGAAGGGTTAGTACCTGAAACGACAAGCTGCTGAGCCTGTCCGCAGTTAGCATAGCACGTGAGATGCGGGTATTTAACTTGGCCCCTATGAACTCCAGGACCTGCACGGGGCAAAGAAAGGACTTCTGTAGGTTCACTGAGATGCCTAAGCTCTGGACAAGGGTCAGAGCATAATCTCTTGCCACGCAGAGTTGATGCCTGTTGGTGGCGGTAAGGAGTCAGTCGTCTAAGTACAGAAAGACCTGAATGCCCTGAAGTCTTAGGTGGGCTGCAACCACTGCCCTAACTTTCCTCTTGGATCTGACAAACTCGAAGGCACAGTCGACGTCGAAGCGACCGGAGCTATCGGCGCCGACGAATCCCCGGCTCCGAAAGGGCCCGGATCTGATTACTCCGAGACCCGAAAGCGGAACGGAGAAGGAGTGATCGGAGCAAACATGGGGGCCGCACTCCCCCCCCCCAGAGGGGGGGAGGCGAGAGCACCCCCATCTGCATCTGGGTCTGGATGAATCGGTGCATCATCCGATCCATGTCCACTTCGGTGAGGCTTCTGGTGGACCTTGAAGAAGTCGTCGAGGCGGGCCGGGAGAGCCGCCTCGAACTTCGAGGGAGACCGATACTCCTCCTCCAGCTCCGAAAAGCAAGGCGAACGGAGCCGAAAGGGGGAGGAGCCGGAGAGCCTCGAGGGAGACTTAGCCAGCTTAGACGGCGGGGTTGAGGGTCGAGTCTCAGCCCACCTTTTGTGAGACCCATGTCCCTTGTCTTTGTGCCTCTTCTCCTTAGAAGAAGAGGTACCAGAGTCCCCCGAACTCAAAACCAAAGAGGGAGGTTGAGTCAGGGGCACAGAAGACATGGGGGCTGCCGAGGCAGCATGTGCCTGAGAGGGAGAGTAAGACGAAGCAGATTCCTGAGGCAACAAGCCCGCCTGGATCAGCTTGTTCTTTCTGTCCCTGAGAGCTCGAGGGTTAAAGGCCACACAGATTGTGCAGGCAGATGATAAGTGGACCGCCCCCAAGCATAAAACGCACTGAGTGTGGCCATCCGCTGGTGAAAGCTTATGGCCACTCTCAGTACACTTTGAGAAAACTGCTTTAGGCCCTTCCGCCATGACACCACTCACACAAAACACACCCAAACACTAAGGGGGGCGGGGTGATACACAGAAAACTACAGTTAACTAGTTAGAGATAAACAAAAACTATATTCTAACTACACCAGGGAACTACACACTCCCTCAACAAGAAAAATAAAATAAGAAATTTTATCCCAAAAAAATCAGAAAAAAAAGCTTCGATTTCACCAATAGCGAAGGAGCTCTTCACAGGTAGCTGCTTCAGCCGCGGCAAAAAACGATCTGAGGTAATACAGCACATAGCAGGGGATTATGGGTAGGGGAGGAGCTAAGAGCTCGGATCTTGTAGCTTGGAAAGCTGTCGGATCCGATACCCACAGGTTGCAGAGCAAATGAAGTAACTACTTCAGATCACAACTTCAACAATGATCTGTGTCTGCAACAGTGCGGTGTTGTAACCCATCTCTGCCATGCTGCAAGGGCTATTAATGGGAATAATCAGCGATTGTTCCAAGAAATATCTATGCATCACCTACAACACACAACAGCAGACACCATTATGAATGGCTCCCACATCCATGGGAACAACATACTGGGGATGCTGTGACTGGTAATGTGTGCACTTACCAGGGAGATGACTATGTGGGAAGTCACCCCACAGAACACACTGGTAGAGACTGCACTTCTGCTACATATGGGGTAATGGAAATTACTTGGACGGTGCACTGATATCTGGCATACAATACTCTGAGCACGTACCCTATCTAACAATGAACGGTCCCCATAGCAAGAATGGTTAATGCTACACAAACCATTCTGCCACTGAACAAGCATTCCACAAATCCCCCCTTGATTCCATATAAGGGTGACATATGTCTAACTCCCATATGGTGTTTGTCCATATAGCAATGGTTGACAATGTCCTTTGCTTGGAGATCAGGACTTAGGTCAGCTGCTGGTGGACTCATCTGTGAAGTAGAAAGTAGTGACATGCAACAACCCAGACATTTGTTGTGAAGGAGGTCACTACCACATCCTACTGCATCAATACTGATGAAACTCCTAGTATCATAGCATGAGTGATGCTACCTGTTCACTGGAAATCCAGGTGTCCAGAATTTTGTACATTCCTAAACTGCACTGTCATGTTTGACTTTGCCATCCATATATGCATTAGCATGTCTGCACTCGTTTTATGCCATTATGTTGTCAAATGCATATGATACGTACCAAACGATTTCTCCAATACTATGGTTATGCTACGCTAGTGTCAGAACTGCTCCCTTGCCTGTCAAAACTCATTATGCTGTTTCACATAATACTGTATACCATTTGCTTCTGAATAACCCCTATTATGATTTTAAATACTGTTTTTTGACTATTTCAAGAAAGAGGTTTAGTAGAAAAGGCTCACCACAAGATGGCTCAGTTATACAACAGTACCAAAGATCACAGTTCAAGAGTGCAACAAGGATGGTGATGACTAAGTGAAGGGAAACACCATCAACCCATACAATTATCTATACTGGGAAAGCAGAACAAAGTGTTGCAATCTGCACTGCTTCTATTACTTACAGAGGCAGGATAGAGGGTGCAACAGAAAGAAGAAAGAAGGTGCCTGCACATGACTTAGCAGACTCTTGCACATGTGAGCAATAAAGAAAACTTTTATCCTTCTAAACTGTAATAATGGAGAAAAAAGTACAAGGTAAATTAATGCCTGCCACTGCAGTAGAAAACAAAGGGCCAGTATAACAATAAGAAGGTCATGTTTGCCCATAAGTGGAGATGAGGAGAACATAAGCAGCAAACAAAGTTGTCACTCCATTCCACTGTTGCATGTTATGCTTAAATAACAGCAAACATATCCGAGCCCTAATCATTAGCCATTTCACCTCCCTACTGTACATAAAGCAGCAACTACCACACAAAATGTAACACATCCTGGGCAGGTAGCTTTGCTGGCTGCATGCGAGTTTTATTTTTCTTCCCATTTCTCCCTCCTCAGTTTACACTTTCTGCTGGTTCTTCTCGGACTCCATTAAGTATACTCCCAAGTATAACTGACCGTTTCTGCTTAGCTATGTAACCTAGCTGAAGGAAAAGTAGCTCTTGATCACTATAGAAAGGAGCCTGTTAAAAACTTCACAAGTTTCCTTAACATTCAGTCAGTGAAGGGAAAGAATGAATTCTGACATATGACAAGTCATAGGCCAATTTTTTTCTTTATTTTGTAATACACTTCTAATACTAGAAAAGAACATGGTCTGGCATGGTCACTCAGATCATCTACTATGTCTCTGACTCAAACGTTGAATACTCTTCTTTCGAGGCAAGATTAAGCCATTGGTTTCTATTCCTAACTTTAGTATTTTCTTTCTTTTAGCATTGTAGCAAAGTGCCAAAGGACCAGTAAATGATGAGGTGTTCTTTCTAAATATATATGTTAAAATACCTTACACCCACTTTTAGTTAGACAACAAGTAATAGGATGATGGAATTTGTTCATGAAAAGGTAAAGGATCTATGGCAAAACCCATGCATAGTCACTTAGGTCATGACACCCAAACTTGTTACAGTCTTCACAAGTTAATGAGTATTTTTAAATAAAATAACTTTTTAAACATGTGTGCCCCAGACTTTATAAGCTGTTATGCTATGCATTTATCTCACAAGATTCCACTACAATTACACATAGAAGCAAAGGACTGCAATACTGAGGCAGAGATTTTACCACTGCAGGATACCAGTCTGTATCTGATACTGTAAAGTCATTTATGATGCATCAAACATTCAGTGAGGAAATAATCACAGTGTCACGTGCAGAATATATAATCAACTTAGGTTCAAATGCCACAAGAAAAACATAAATCAAAATGTCAGGGGATATAGTAGCCAGCTTTCTGCTGTCACTTTGGCACAGATGATTCCTTTAGATTTAGTAAATAATTTGACATGTTTGTTAAATGTCTCAACTTACAGCGCTTGTTTACAAGTGAGACAATATAATTATCCTAGGATACATAGCTATAAAATAAATAATGCCACTGATGTTTATCCTGCATTCATGATGCCCTTGAAAGAATGGATGCTTTCATGTGCATAATCTGCTACTACAGCTCCATAGTCTTTTCTTCCAAAATGTCCGTATCTTAGATAAACTAAACATGAGGTAAAATGGTAGAATGTAAAGTGATACAGGTACAACATAATTACAGGTATGTTACTTACTGCTAATAATAAAAGCCACCACCTTCAAAGCAGACTGAGGGTTTCAACAGTTAAGTTATTAGCCTTGCCCCTATATCATGGTACTGCCAGCAAACAATCTGTGTATAAAAATATACCCATGAACACAATATGCATTTGTGGAAGAGTCACTGCATCACCTCAGTCATGCACATCAATGCTAATCTAAAAATAGTACAAGAGACAATGCCAGTCAAAAGAAAAAAATGCTCATGGACTTATAGGATTCAGGGCAGATAAGTACTAAAGACTTCTAGAAGCAAAATGCTTAAGACTTCAAATTTCCTATATTAATGATCCTAGTGCACCATGTTTCACCTTCGGAAGCACTCGTGAAGATCAGCAAAATAGCATTATTTCCTGATAAAAGTGAAAGAAAAAAAAAAGGCAGGGTAAACAGATCAAATGAAGATAGTTGTGGAACTCACAGTCATAAGGGAAGTTTGGACAAGTGGTAGCCCCAATTCCAGTTGCCTACCGAGTGGCACTCAGGACCCTCAGGACCCCACCAGTGCGAACGCATAAGGAACTTCTATCCCCATAAAGAGAATCAGGGTAAATAAATATGTACCCCTTTCACTGTACTTTGCCAAACACCTTGAACAGTAATTAAGGTACCAGGCTGAATAAAATCTATTGAGCACAGGTTCCTTCTACATTAATATCAGCAAAAAAGAAACAAAAGTAAAGGAACAATAACAGAACTTAGGAAGCTACCATTAAACCTGGCTTCCTCTAAGACCCAGGGAAATCCTGTGGTGTAGCAGCTGAGGTTAGAAAGGGACCTTGGAAACCGCCATATTTTAAATCTAATTGTACTCTACGCTGGGCAGCATTGACCCTCGTGGTATGTAACTACAAAATATTGCTCTGCTGCTACATTTCATTGATAAATATAACTACAACTTCATCTGTTATTCTGAATACCGATTGTAATTTAATTAAGAAACCCTGCTTGTAGTCAAGTTTGTATGCACTGTGTAGATGCAACTGGCGTTTCTGTAGCAAAGCATGTGGCATAAGTAAATGTAAATTAGCGTTTTCTCTGATGCTACTTTGGAAGTTGGTTTAAATGTTAGAGCTGGATGCGACTGTGTAATAGCGAGTGTTTAAAACCTGATAACAGCGTTTTCTATGACCTTTACAGCCTAATGCTTGGAAATTGGTTTAAATGTTAGAGCTGGATGCGACTGTGTAATAGCGAGTGCTTAAAACCTGATAACAGCGTTTTCTTTGACCTTTACAGCCTAATGCTTGGAAATTGGTTTAAATGTTAGAGCTGGATGCGACTGTGTAATAGCGAGTGCTTAAAACCTGAAACCTGATAACAGCGTTTTATCTGACCTTTACAACCAAATGCTAAGTAATTGCTTGCCGGTCCTACTTTGCTGGTCGGTGAATGTATCCTCAAATTCTAGCTAGAAACAAAGTATTTTCATGCAGCAAATACCTAATGTCAGCTATTTAGCTAGTGTCTTAACAGATAACAGAGTGCTTAGTGGAGGATTCATCAGTCGCCTACAGGAAGGAAATTACTGCTTGATACTGCATTTGTGTAATACTGTCTGTTGCTACACCAAACACTGTGAAATGTTATTCTCTTTTCTGTTGCCTCCATCTTAGGTAGCCCCAATTCCAGTTGCCTACCGAGTGGCACTCAGGACCCTCAGGACCCCACCAGTGCTAACGATAAGGAACTTCTATCCCCATAAAGAGAATCAGGGTAAATAAATATGTACCCCTTTCACTGTACTTTGCCAAACACCTTGAACAGTAATTAAGGTACCAGGCTGAATAAAATCTAGTGAGCACAGGTTCCTTCTACATTAATATCAGCAAAAGAAACAAAAGTTAAGGAACAATAACAGAACTACCGTACCTACCATTAAACCTGGCTTCCTCTAAGACCCAGGAAATCCTGTGGTGTAGCAGCTGAGGTTAGAAAGGGACCTTGAAACCGCCATATTTTAAATCTAATTGTACTCTACGTTCGGGCAGCATTGACCCTCGTGGTATGTAACTACAAAATATTGCTCTGCTGCTACATTTCATTGATAAATATAACTACAACTTCATCTGTTATTCTGAATACCGATTGTAATTTAATTAAGAAACCCTGCTTGTAGTCAAGTTTGTATGCACTGTGTAGATGCAACTGGCGTTTCTGTAGCAAAGCATGTGGCATAAGTAAATGTAAATTAGCGTTTTCTCTGATGCTACTTTGGAAGTTGGTTTAAATGTTAGAGCTGGATGCGACTGTGTAATAGCGAGTGTTTAAAACCTGATAACAGCGTTTTCATGACCTTTACAGCCTAATGCTTGGAAATTGGTTTAAATGTTAGAGCTGGATGCGACTGTGTAATAGCGAGTGCTTAAAACCTGATAACAGCGTTTTTGACCTTTACAGCCTAATGCTTGGAAATTGGTTTAAATGTTAGAGCTGGATGCGACTGTGTAATAGCGAGTGCTTAAAACCTGAAACCTGATAACAGCGTTTTATCTGACCTTTACAACCAAATGCTAAGTAATTGCTTGCCGGTCCTACTTTGCTGGTCGGTGAATGTATCCTCAAATTCTAGCTAGAAACAAAGTATTTTCATGCAGCAAATACCTAATGTCAGCTATTTAGCTAGTGTCTTAACAGATAACAGAGTGCTTAGTGGAGGATTCATCAGTCGCCTACAGGAAGGAAATTACTGCTTGATACTGCATTTGTGTAATACTGTCTGTTGCTACACCAAACACTGTGAAATGTTATTCTCTTTTCTGTTGCCTCCATCTTAGGTAGCCCCAATTCCAGTTGCCTACCGAGTGGCACTCAGGACCCTCAGGACCCCACCAGTGCGAACGCATAAGGAACTTCTATCCCCATAAAGAGAATCAGGGTAAATAAATATGTACCCCTTTCACTGTACTTTGCCAAACACCTTGAACAGTAATTAAGGTACCAGGCTGAATAAAATCTAGTGAGCACAGGTTCCTTCTACATTAATATCAGCAAAAAAGAAACAAAAGTAAAGGAACAATAACAGAACTTAGGAAGCTACCATTAAACCTGGCTTCCTCTAAGACCCAGGGAAATCCTGTGGTGTAGTCCCGGCTCCGCTTCGCCCTCGCTACGCGCGGGCTTGCTCCGCGCCCCTCCGTGCCGCCTATTCCCACCCGCCCCGACTACCTCTCCATTTATTTGGTCATCAAACCCATCCCCATTTGCACTACCCAATCAGAACTGTCCACTCCCCATCTCTGCCACTCCCCACCACCAAACCTAATCCGCCCACTGACTTAGGTATCGCCCTAGCTCTATCGACGCTGAGATCTCAGCCTCACCATGGATAGAACCTTATTTAACACCCTCCCCCTAGTACTTTTACTCCTCATTTTACCGTATCTCTTAACAGCCTATGAAGCACAAGCCCTAAATAGTATCTACCTTCCTAAGGGTCAGACCTCCTGTATTCACAATATACCACTACTCTTATCCCCCCTTCTCTCTACCCTGCTACTCACCTCATCCCTAAAAGTACACACTACATGCTTAGGTACCCTAAAGTATCCACATTTAGAGAACAACTTAAACTACTAATTAGACTACAAAAAATACTAGATTATTTGAAAAAATCCATCACTAATGACGGGGACATCCACCCTAACCCAGGCCCTCTTAATGACCCAGTCCATAACCTCCGCCATGCAAATAGCAGACCTACGGACTCCCTTTTTTTGCTCCATCTCAATATTAGAAGTATTAACAATAAAGTACATAGCTTGCATGCCATGCTTGATATTCACTCCCCGGACATAATGTGTTTATCAGAAACTTGGCTCAAACCAAGCACCAAGGATGAGGAAATTATCCCCCCTGGATATAACATCATCAGGGCGGATCGTACACCCAAAAAGGGTGGCGGAATAGCTGTGATGTTCAAGAACTCCTTGAGCATCACAATGAATTCACTGCAACCCCCAAAAGTTCCAAACCTGGAACTGATTGCTCTGAAGATATCCCTAAACAGACGAAAAAGTATTAATCTCATAGTAACCTACCTACCTCCAGGCAAAAATGTAGAAAATCTTGAACAAACCCTTAGTTGGCTTGCTAACAATTATCCACAAGAAACAATAATATTAGGAGATGTCAATATAGACTGGTCTCTCTACTCGGCCCAATCAAATCCACTCCCCATTAACTTACATGGTTTTTCCCAAAATATTCTTTCTCCCACGAGAATTGGACATGCACAGCAAAAGGAGAGTATTATTGACTGGATTCTTACTAATAGGAATTCAAATAGCTATACCACAGGAACCCTTCCCAATGACCTTAGTGACCACCTTGCTACTTTCATTATAAAACACAAATGTTCAAATAAGACTCCCCCCATAACTAGACTAGTAAGGAATAGCAAAAATTTTGTCCCTGACCAATTCCTAGCTGATCTCAAGGCTTGTAACTGGCACATCCTAAAACCCTATCCTTAGACGAAAGTGTCTCATACTTTAACAACACTTTCCTCAAGATACTCAATTCCCATGCTCCCAATCGACTTACGAGAACTAAGGTATGTATAGCACCCTGGCTAACACAAGAAACTAAATCCAAAATTAGAATTAGAGACCAGGCCTGGAAAAAGTGGAGAACCACAAAACCCCTTTAGACCGTATCAAGTTCCTCCAGCTAAGAAATGCAACCAAAATAGCTGTTAAATCTGATAAAAAACAATATTTTTGTCACCTCCAAGACAAACATCAGTATAATCCTAAAATTCTGGGCAGGTTTTAATCGCTTACTTCATCCTGGTAAGTCTACAACCCCCCCCCCCGACAAACTCATCGACAATGACCCAACAAAAATAGCCAATTCCTTTAATTCTTTTTTCACTGAGACCATCCAGTCCCTTGCCAGCAAGCTTCCCTCGCCTCCCTCAGTGGTAACCCCAACTACAAATACTACCCAAATGACCTTTAACCTACAACCCATCTCCACCTCCTTCATTCGCACTCTTGAAAAAATTGAAACCAACCACCCTCGCGGCTGATCAGCTCCCTGCCAAATACCTACAAATAGCATCTGATGCCATAGCCTACCCGGTATCAATCTTGATTAACAGGACCATTTCTGAAGCAACTATTCCCTCTATCTGGAAAATCTCTTATATCATCCCCCTCCACAAAGGAGGGTCCTCCACTGAAACCTCTAACTATAGGCCCATAGCCATACTGTCTCCCTTAGCCAAAATTATGGAATGCTGTGTCCATAAACAGCTCATTACCTACCTCATACATAACAACCTCCTATCAAATACCCAACATGGCTTCCGCCCCCATCACAGCACAACCACTGCTCTTCTCTCCTTTGTAGACACAGTCAACCACAATCGCAACAATAAACTAATATCCTCTGCGCTCTTTCTAGATCTGTCGAAAGCCTTCGATATGGTCAACCACCAACTACTGCTTCAGGCACTGGAAACATTACATCTTAGTAAACCAACCATAAGCTGGTTTAATGCCTATCTCTCTAGTAGAAAACAGGCAGTCCAGTGGCAAAACAGCCTATCAGACCTACTCCCAACTAATATTGGTGTCCCCCAAGGATCTATCCTTGGTCCCCTTCTCTTCTCCATTTTCATAAATGGCCTACACTCAACTATTCCCAAAGCCACCTGTATTCAATATGCAGATGACTCTACACTAATCTGCTCTGATGAATCTCTCGCTAAACTCCAAGCCACAACCCAAAACTGCTTCTCTGCTGTCGAAAAATGGTTCTTGGAACTTAAACTCTTGCTTAACCCTGCCAAAACCAAATTACTTCTCTTTTCCCCACCTCAGTGACTGCTCAAACTATAGAACCCCTCAACACCAACAATCCTACCTTCCATGTGTCCTCCAACAATGGGACCATTATCTACCCTGTATCCAATACCAAACTACTAGGGGTGACCATAGACCATAAACTTAAATTGATATACATGTAAACTTAACTATTAAATCGGTTAACAGAAAACTTGGGGATGTATAGAATAAAGGCCTTCTTAACTCCGCACACCAAATTGACTATTGCCCGAACCCACCTACTCTCCACTCTCCTCTATGCCTCCCCGATATTCTCCTTCCTAAACAAGAAAGAACTTAATAAGCTAACAACTACCTATAATCACATAGCCAGATTCATAACAGGAACGCCCTATCGCACTCATCACTGCCTAAATTTAAGGTCTCTTGAATGGCTGGAACTGTCCAATTTACTCAAATTCAACCAGCTTTCTGAGGCTTTTAAAATTATTAACCACCCAGGTAATACTCCCTCACTGAACAACATACTTACCCAGTACTCCAACCTTAACTCCCTCAGGTCTTCCAAAAGTCTGCAAGTAAGGACCATTAAATCTAACAATGCTGGTGGTGACGCACTATATGCCAATTCCATTGGCAAATCCTGGAATGCACTACCAAACAACCTGAGACTTATGCCCTCTCAGCACCAATTTAAATTACATCTTAGAGCATACTTGAAATCCAAATGGTTATGCCCTTGTTCCTCTCCAGACTAACAAGCTATTGCCCCAGTCGTACCTAGGCCTCTCTCAGCCTCCGCCTAACCCAAAAACCAAAGAACACCCTATTCTAGCCCTCCTTCTCTGGCTGTTCTAATCTTACCTTGTTAAATCATTTAATATTTCTTGTTTTCTCTTATTTGGTCTGTAAGCACCAGTGTATTTAACTGTACTCACTTGTTATAGGATTATTATTGTATATGTATTAACCAGTATATTATCTTGTGTAACAACATCAATGTTTTTTGTTAATCTAACTATGACCTTGGAGCTTTTCTCCCCGGGCCTCCACTGAAAATGGACATGTATCCAGTTGGACTAGCCTGGTTAACAAATGTAAAATAAATAAATAAAATAAATAAACAACAGACTGTAAAAGTAATTAACCTAAGAAGTCACAACTTCACTAACATGGATGCAACTGTGGACAGGATTTTCTGCAGCAGACAGTTGGAAATAAACTCCTGGCCGTTCAAAAGAATTAGGGTTATGAACTGTTAAAGCACTTCATCCAGCAAGTCCATGGTTCAATTACATCAGATTCCATTTGTCGAACGTGACTCTGATATAATCATTTAGCTAGACTAATTCTAGGTTACCCCTGAAAAAAAGGTTTGTGCTTAGAGTTTACTGAATTAAGAAATTAATACAATGAAAAACAACATTGACATACCCACTCGTATCAGATGTAATACAACTACAAGAGACAATGGGACCAATCCGTATACCTATATTAATATTGCGGTCCCTTGTCATTGTGCTCCATCCCATTGGGCAGTCTCACTACTGTCATCATTGATCAGGACAAAAGGAGATTTAGAGAGTTGCTTGCCCTATCTCATTTTCCATAGGGACAGGGTTTCTTTGAGAACTAATCCTTCTATTATACTTAAAGTGGTATCTGAGTTTACTTTAAGCAAAACTATTAATTTCTCCATTTTCTTCACTTATCTTCTGATTTTCTAGGGTTTTGCTAGGTCTGGTCTCTCGTGTCTCTTCCTACTTTCTTGGTCTAACCTTTTGTATGTGTTCCCCCTTATCTCTTGCAGCTTCTCCCGCTGGGTAAACACTCTGTGGTCATCTCCTGCCAACAGACTCGCCCAGCAAAATACCTTGTGAAAGAGTTATAAATCTGTTTAAGCTACCTGCCTGAAGCAGGTCCAAAAAACAAACTAAAAAGCACAACTTTCAAGCTCAACTGTAGGTGTTCCTTCTACTGCAATTTATCCACACTTTGAATCTGTTTTTAAAACTATCGGCTTTTAAAAAAGTGAACTGCTCCTTATTATTTAAAGTATTACTACAGAGCAGGGGAGCATACACACAGGTTAGTTTTTCTGGCTGTAATAACTTACTTTGGCCACCAGGAGGCGGCACAAAGCCAGCAGTCTACCATATTCCTTGCTGATCTAACTAACAATAGTACCAATAGCTTTTAGTTTAATGCTATTTTAACTCTCAATAGTTCCAGTATATGTAGTTTTAATGTTGCCAGCTACTCTCTAGTGTTATTTACCCTCTAGTACATTTGTACCCTTTGTTCATAGGTTCATAGATATAAGCCTAGCCAGAATGTGTTGGCTTTTGCCCCCCCCTTAGATTAGTCCCCCGTGCCTCTGTCCAGCATAGCCATCAATCTCCCGTGCCTCTGTTCAGCAGACCCATTAGTCCCCCGTGCCTCTGTCCAGCAGAGCCATTACTCCTCCGTGCGTCTGTCCAGCACAGCCATTAGTCCCCCGTGCCTCTGTCCAGCAGAGCCATTAGTCCCCCGTGCCACTGTCCAGCAGAGCCATTAGTCCCCCATGCCTCTGTCCAGCACAGCCATTAGTCCCCTGTGCCTCTGTCCAGCAAAGCCATTAGTCCCTCGTGCCTCTGTCCAGCAGAGCCATTAGTCCCCCGTGCCTCTGTCCAGCAGAGTCATTATTCCCCTGTGCCTCTGTCTCCTGTTTTTAAATTTATATCTAGAACATTTCCATCTCTGGCTTGCTCTCTTTTTTCCTCTTCAGCTCTGACTTTCACAGTTGCTTCCTTTCTAATTGTTATTTTCAGTGCTGTTTCACACTGCTGACCTGACCCTGTCAGTATGGGTTCCAACCAGCTAGGCCACTGTGATAACCATCTCCAGTCTCTCTCCAACCCCTACCCCAGTTTCTTTCACTTTCTTTTCTTTCCTACCCCTCCCCCGGACTCTTTAACTTTGCCTTCCTTCCTGTGGCACCATCTTTACCTCTCTGAACCACTCTAATCCTTTCCCTATACCACTGCTAGAATGTCCCTTACCCCCTTGCATATTTTCCTCTGAACTTACCTTGCACTCCACTCCACTGATTTATTTATTTATTTTTTTTAAACCTTGATTCTTGAAAGCACCTGGCTCTACTTCAGTGTCCCCTGCCACCAGTTTGCTGCTGCAAAAGTGGTACTATGCCTAACTGAAAATTAGTAACTCCATTTTCCAAAAAGGTTCTCCCTCGGCATAGACGATATAAACATATCTAGCAGTGTGCTTTACTGACAAGTTAAAAGCTGGCGGTATTTTTATCCCATGGACCTTCTAAAGTCTGCTATCCACTCCTCTGTTGGACTCTTATCCAAGGGATCACTGCCAAGTTTCCCATGCAGTCTGCTCCTCCGCCCACACTATTAGTGTGGAATAGACTTGGCACGTATTGTTTTTTTTCTCCATTACATTGTCTTACTTAACAAATTTTAAAACATCTCAAAAACTCAAATTCATGAGTCGAGTTGCCACATTTATAAGTGGCGCCACTTATACTGTTGAAAGTACATGCTTATTTAAGCTTCAGCTACTGATGTAATTCCAAACCAACTCCTCATGTTTAATCTGATGCTCCTCCATTATCGTTAACATAGACTGAGGCATGTACATTGAAGTTATTTCTTCATAGGGCAATGATTTCTACTGGTCTGGACATTTACTACAAAATGGCTATCCCCTGTTTTATTCCCCCCAAAATACCCAAACACGATAGATCTATGTTTGCATTCTACCACCTGGACATTATGATGTGAATAACGTTTGAAATTAAATTAACTTCTGAATTTAACATTATATGACAAGATATGTTGCTGACTTCACAAGTAATGTAGGACTGTGTTAACTTTTTAAAAAAAAATTAATCTGCAGAACCATGACGTAGCCTGGGCTTCTCCAATATCTCACTCTGGTTGGCTAAATAAAGGCACTGCCCAAAACCACTCCTCCAAGTTCCACTGGATAAACCCACTAAACCAGCCCACTTTGTAACAAATAAATGTGAGCTCCTGATACTTTGTATTTTACACTGAAACTGCACTCAGAGAGCATCTCTTGTATTTTGCCCGGACTGAGAATAAAACAAATATATGACTTGAAGAACCACTGCCTGCAGTGTTTTTATTTGAACTACCAGAGCACTGTACATTTTTCTACTGACTAATAACAGTTTTTTTCCCCTCCCAGCCTCCCAATCCTTGGGACCCATAACACTGGGGACATAACTAGGAGGACTGAGCAGCTCTAATTGTTCCACATCCCAAGGCACAATTTCACCGAACCAATAGCCCTTATTAGGGCTGGTATCTATGCATATAGCAAGAACCCCTTATCAGGGTCATTAGGAGATTACAGCATCTCCAACAAAAGCCCTTATTAGGGCTTTTCTAAACAAGCTAACGCTTCCTTGCCTTTTCCCACACCTGCGGTACCACAAAAATAAAAGCCCTTATCAGGGCTGGTATCTTGCTAAACCAGGACTGTTACGATTATTCCATCAAGGACCTCCCTTCCCAAGGGAGACACTGGGAACATTCTCTCATTACTTGGTTTTACCTTCCCCTGGGAAGACTACGCTACTACAGGCTGAGGACCCAGTTAATTTCAATTAGGAGCTTTTTAGAATTTTGTTTCAGTTTCAATGGCTGTTACTTCATCCCATTTCATATCCTGTGCATTTGAACTCCTTACTGCTTATTTTACTGCTTCTTTTAATGTTTCTATCCATTCAGCATCTTTATGTTCTACAGGGTCTCCATAAATATTTCCTTTTTTTATATTTCTTTTCTTTTATTTCCCAGTTCTCTATAAAACTATTCTGGTTCAATTAATTGCTTTTTTGTACTTTTCCTTTCTATTTATCTGCAAAGTATTTCCACCTGTGCAGATATCTTTAGTTTATTATTTGCCATAGTGTAATATAGATGCTGGTCTGTTCTGATTCTGTGAGTTGCTTTTATCACATCCATCTTTCTAAGTATTTTTGTTTATCTGTTCGCTCTTCTAGAGACTTCTAAAAGTGACACTTCTTGTCTTAACTGCTTTATATTTTTCTCTATCCAATGCTTCCATGATGGCATTTTATTTCTTCCCTTACTGCCCTGTGTTTTTGTGGTAAGACTATTGGTTATTAATTTGTTGCACAGTAATGTATCCTACTTACTTCAGTCATATTACATTAATTTCTGTTACTAATCTTGATTAATGTGCTCATCTATTTTAAGAAACTTCTAACACTTTGGGTCTTATTTACTTTCTGTAACCTATTTCTTTCATTGATCTTAATATGTCTATCCGTCTCTATTAAATCAAGCAACTCTTCCCTTAGAACATTTTCTTCTAAAGTGAAGGCACACTTCTTTGTTCTCATTTTCCTGTGGGCATTCTACAGAAAATTCCAGAACGTCTTCCTGGGATATTTCCTCATCAGCTGCATCTTGCACCATATGTTTCTCCTTCATATGAGAACTTATTGGCCCATCACGCCACAACATTGCCTCTCAAAGCTGCACAGCAAGGGAAGCAGCATGAAAGAGTGGCAATTTCAGCTGATCTTTCGTACCGGTTTCCTAATGAAGAGTCCAAACATCAGCATCACATGGCAACTGACACATGCTTCCTGTGCGACCTGTTTCTCCTTAATCCCACTGTTCTATCTAGCTGTGAAATTACACAAATTGGATTTTCAACACTAAGTCATTCACTTTGCAGTTAATCCATAACTCATTTACTATTTCTTTAAATTCTCCATTAGTGATCCACTTTTATACTTTCCCCTTTGTTTTCTTATTTTTTTGTATTGTGAAATTTTCCGTATCTGGGTGCCTTTCCCTGCATTTCTATTCAAATATCTTTGAAGCTGCTTTTTTGTACTGATTAGTTTGTCTTTCTCCTTTGCATAAATATAACATCATATCAGATCTCTTTCTTTTTCATTCCCATGTCCATGTATCTTTTTTTATACATTTCAAAAATCTTTGGGTTTTGTTCTTTACATTTTTTAAACTTCTTCTGTCTCTTCTTTTCCAGGTGGCCCAAAGTTTCTTTGTCTATGTAATGTTTTTCATACATGCGTTGTATTAATGAACGCAAATCTGCTTTTGAAAGTTTTTAATGTGCAGGTATTTTTTTCCCCCTGATTTCTATCAATGGTTTTGAATATCTTCTACCTGGAAATTCTAGGCTTCTTACATAATAGTAATACATAATTTCTTCCTTATCCTCAATACTCCACTCTTATCTTTATGGCTCTTTTTCGACCTGTCGATTTTTCTGTTTTTCATGGACTACTGCTTTCTTCTACAATGGGGAGGGGGGGGCATCCTCCCCTAAGCCTAGCCAAACCCAACTGTAGGAATGTTTCTGTGTCTTGAAGATTCTATACTGCCATTTGTTCCACTCCTGGCACACACAAGCATTGGGCTTTTTTTTTATCTTGGGACTTGTGCAACCAGCTGTCTTTTATTTTTTCACCTACTTCTCTCCACAATATATGCCATATAAGATATAGTCTATATATCAGTGTTATCTTGGTGAGATTTTGTGAAAACAGGGACCACATGTAAAGGTACTCACCAAGCTTTGAGGATGAATTCAGTTCATAGTTTAGTACTAGACTAACTGCCTTTGTTATCCATTTTAAGCCTAGTCAATTACCCCATGTGGGAATCAAACCCTGCACCTTACATCTGCAAGGTAAACACCTTAACCATTATGCCAACCTCCATACTACACTCCTTTTCTTGGTGATTTCATCATCTCTCCATTTGGACACCTAGTTCTTTTGTATATTCTTGCCATGTTTATCAATATTATTTATTTATTTTATTTATTTATTGCATTTGTTTACCAGGATGGTCCACTGGGCCTAGGTGAGCCCATTTGCACTGGAAGCCCTGGGAGAAAAGCTCCACATATATAACCAGTAGATACAAGAGAACACAGTACAGTGTGACATACAATTGCAACAGAGTAAATGTCAGAAACTGACACTTGTCCAAAGTATAGACAGCCACACTGAAAAGAATATAATATAATAACAGTTCAACTATTATATACATAGTCTTACATTGTTGTGAATTATTAATATTGAAGGTGGCAGAGCAGATGATTGTGGAATCAGTGGCATATTGGACAACAGTGCTATGGGTAAGAGAAGTATAGAAGTTGTTGATGAACATGCTAAATAGGAGGGGACCTAGTATTGATCCCTGGGGTACACCTGTAGTTGTCTTTAGAAATGAACAGGATTTTTGCCATATGGTGGTTTGTTGCCTGTCTGTGAGATAGTTAGAGAACCAGTTTAGGGTGAGGGTTGGGATGCCTAAGTAGGAGAGTTTGATGGGAGACTATCAAAGGCCTTTGAGAGGTCAGGGAAGAGTGCGGAAACTAAGTGTCCAGTGTCACGAGCCCTATTTACTGTGTCCAGGAAGGATATAAGAGCAGTAGAGGTACTATGCCCTGGCCTGAAACCATGCTGAGTAGGGGAGCGGATTTGGTTATTAACAAGATAATTGAGAAGCTGAGCTTGAACACATTTCTCTAATATTCTGGAGATGGGGGAGTGGATAGCTACTGGTCAGAATATCAGAGTTGTTGCCGCCTTTATGTAGAGGAAGAACAAATGCTTTCTTCCAGATGTGTGGTATGATGGAGTCCTTAATGGATGTATTAAGTAGTATACTAATTTGGTAGGCAATGGAGTTTGCGGATACTTGTAGAAATTCAGCAGGTAGGTTGTCAGGTGCATTGGTACACGGTTTAAGTTTCTGAAAGAGTTTTTTGATAGTGGAGGTAGGTATAGGTGTGAATGAGAAAGTAGGTAGTGAGGTATTTGGGCATACCGATGAGGGAGTATTAGGTGGACTGGAGTTTGTTAGTGGGAAGGTGGAGGTGAGCTTTGCTATGGTGTCAATGAAGTTAGTATTAGAGAGAGATGCTATCTCGGTGGGAGTTTTCTCTGGGTTTGGACAAGGATTACTGTTTGTACCTGGATGAAGCAGAGAGTTGATTGCACCCCAGAATGTTTTTGGGTTTTGTTTGTGTTGGTCTTGAAGACTTTGGAAATGTTATTTTTTATTTTTAATTACTAGACATTTTACCCGATTATGTAGCTGTTTATAGTGAGTGAAGTCGGATGGATTTTTGTTTTTCTGCCAAGCTTTCCAGGCTTTATCTCTAGTGGACATAATTTGCTTAGTGTGTTTGGTAAGCCAGTTGGCATGTTTAGTCTTAACTCTTTTTAGATGAGGTGGGGCTACACTATAACTTCTACTTCTGTTGGGTCTCTCCCATCTTTGTCTTTTCTCATGCCCACTTTTACCTGGATGTTTCCCTTAATATCACGAATGTAACATATCTTTGCCCTTTACTTCACTTTCTTCTGTCTTCTTCCATTTGCTAGTTTAAATATGTCTCTTTATCCCCCTTTACTATTCTTTGAAACTCTGCATACACAGTTTGGCATATTATTTCTTATCTCCATTACAAACACAAAAATATGTTTGATGAAATGTTTTGAAATTTTAAGAGATGTTTTTAATGTAATGCTTATGGTTTATGTATTTAATGTAGCCCATCTAATTACTAAAGGGTTTGCATCTAGAAATAAAGAGGTTATAGTGCCCCTCTACTCATCAGACCCATCATAGAGTACAATGCCCCGCTTGGGATGTACCTCACAAGACACTTCCAACAGCTGGAAAGACCACAAAAGTACCTCAACAAGAGGATTACTGGCCTCAAACATATGTCCTATGCAGCTCGACTGGAAAAACTCCAGCTATACTTAGTGGCATATCGCTTACTCTGAGGTGATCTCTGTCTGACTTACAAAGCCATGCCCAACTCAGAATTGATGGACATGCTCCACCTAAAGAAATCCAAGTCACTGCAAGCCACTCGCTCTAGTGAGCTAAACCTCGCCACAACAATAAATAGAACATGCTGGAGGGATAGATTCCTGTCACAGAGACTCCCCATGCTTTGGAACAAAATTCCTAACTACATTAGGCAGAGCCCCTCACTAACACTCTTCAAGAGAAACCTTGACGAGTGGATGGGTAACAGAAAATACACCCCTGGGATCACTTCATTGGCTCTTCTTGACAGAGGCTCAGTTAATTAATCAATGGGGCGGCGAAAGCTGACACACTCTGGCTAGGCTTATAAATGCCCTCGGGCAGATAGCCTAGTACCTACCTATGAACCTATGGTCATGTGACGTTTAAGTGTTTACATGAATGTACAATTTTAAGAACGTTAGTCAGAGCCTCTCAAAGGCATGCAACAGAGACACTAAGACATTTAATCTCTGGTTTGCCTGCTGTGTGTCTGTGTGCATGCGTGTGCGTGTGTGTGTGTGTGTGTGTGTGTGTGTGTGTGTGTGTGCATGCGTGTGCGTGTGTGTGCATGCGTGTGTGCGTGCGTGTGTGTGCGTGTGTGTGCGTGTGTGTCTGTGTGCGTGTGTGTGTCTGTGTGCGTGTGTGTGTCTGTGTGCGTGTGTGTGTCTGTGTGCGTGTGTGTGTCTGTGTGTGTTTTACATTTATTTTATTTGTTGGGGTTTACATAATTTTCCTATCTCCATTGCATTTTGCTTTCCTTCTTTCCTTTTGCTACCTCTAAAGCCACAACAGACAGTCATTTTCCCTTATTAGTCTTCTGTTTACCCAGCAGGTGGCATCAAATTATTTCAATGCCATTGATTTCTGTCCATAATTCTTCAGGTACTCTATCCACCACATCAAATCCCTTAAATCTATTCTTCACATCTGCCACATATTCAATTGGAAAACAGCTGAGCTTTTATCTCAGTGGCTTACATACTTTTCTTGTTTTCTTTAATTTAATTCTAAACACACTCCAATAAGAAGCCGATGACCAGAGTCACAGTCCGCTCCAAGTTTTGTTTTTGTTTCCAACTCGGACTGCAAAGTATATAATCAATATGATTTCATTATTGAACGTCTCGCAGTAGTTATGTGTAAAGCTGTCTCTTCGGCTGTGTTTGTAATAAGTGAATTATCTTACCTAATTCTACGAATCTACATCCCGTTTCATTTTGTGCTCCAAGGCCAAACCTGCCCATTACTGCAACTGTACTTTAGCATTCCAGTCACCCATGAAAACTATGACATCTTTTTTTTGGTGTTACTTCCAAAAGTTGCTGCAGATCCTCATAAAAATGGTCAAAGTTTTCCTCTCCAGCATCTGAAGTCGGACCATAAACTTGTATCATTCTAATGCTGAATGGCTTATCTTGTAGTCTGACTGAGATTATTCTTTCATTATTTGGGTTATAACCAAGCACTGACTTTAATCGATATCTTTTTATTATGTATTAAGGCTACTCTATTTCTTCTGCAAGATTCTTGACCATGGTAGAAGATCTAATGATTATCTGATGTAGAGTGACCCTGTTCAGTCCATTTTTGTTCACAAATTCATAACGTCAAAGTTTATTTTTAAAATGCCATCCTTATCCATCTAAAGTTTACTTAGCTCATTATCTATTGCCTCGCTGTGGTTAAGGCGCTTGTGTACCTCAGTGAACCTATGAACTATACTGTGTAGCGACACCAAAGATGGTCAAGTCAAGGCAGCCAAATCAAACAAAAGATAGCGCAATGAAAAAAATAATGACAAACTACTCCAGTATTTTTGCCATGAAAACCACATGGACAAAATCAACCAGAGATGCATCAAAACAACACCATTACATGAAACTAAGTAATGAAGGTGTCCAACATACTATTGTGGAATGGCACTGTATTATGTAATCAACTTCAATTTTATGAAGTATCAAACATATTTACAGTACATATGCAAATGCCCTTTTCCATACCTATTGGCACGGGTTTTATGATGCTCAAACAATATTTTTATCAAGTTGCTAGAACATGACTATAGGTGATGGGTGCTTTTACAGATTCACAGACAAGTACTTGGCAATCCGTCTGTAGACCATTACAAGCCTAGCTAATAATATCTATTTAATAGTCCCCGCTGGTCTTAAGGAGGGAAAAGAAAGATAGATTAAAGGAGAATTTGAGGCTGCTCATCCAATTATCTGGGTTTACACTGAAGGTGACAAGACCTTTACTCTGCTTTACATGCAGTGGAAGTTTATTCCATAGATGAGCAATATTACGGGATATGAATCTATCATGCCAAGGTGTCTTATTTATCTGTTGATGAAGGATTACTTTCTTTAACTGGGTATTTGAGGTCCAATTGGTTCTGCAAAGGAACAGAAGGTCAAAGTGGGTTGGATCTTTCATGGCTTGAAAGGCTAGGCACAGATTTCTATGGAGTAGTCTACAAGATAGTGAGTTCAGAGAGAGGGCTGCCAATCGGGTTTGAAGCCACTGATCTTTACGGACAGGAATCTTTGATGTCTCTCAAGTTGAGTGATATATTTACACAAAAATATGCCAAAAGGTGCATTATATTCAATAATGGGAATGAGATATGGGTAAAGGGGAATTAAAACTTCTTTGAATACAGAAGAGATCCCTTTGGAAATAAGATGAGCCAGACAGAAAGCTTTCTGAACTGCTGTGGAGACATAGTGGTCAACTGATAAGGAATTATCAACAAGAGTGCCAAGATCACTTATGACAGCGTCTGATTACAAGGCATGTCAGTATATGTATGTGAAAATGTTTTGTTTACAAACTTTACTATGCTACATTCCTTCACGTTTAATTTAAGACCACTGTCCTTGAACCAGTTTTTAACACAATCTAATCTGTTTGAGCAATTGTGAGTCAGTGGAAGAGCAGACACCACCAAATTTACTGCAGTCTGCAAACTTAAAAAACCACAGGCCAGCAGTGATAGCCAGTAGGTCTAAGAAATTGAGGCCAAATAAGACAGGACCTAACACTTAGTCTTGTGGTACACCACTGGTAACATTTCTCCTCTCAAAAATGACACTTGCAATTCTAATTACACGGGTTCTTTGAGACATCCAGTTAGCTATCTAATAACATACAGATTTACATTCAGTCTGTCAAAAATACCTGCATGGGACCAGATTAATGAGATCTAAGATAATATACTCCACAGCTTTTTATATTAGGCTAGTCAGACTAATAGGTCTATGGTTACCAGGGTCCATAGTTGGGCCATCCTTGGGTAATGGGATTACAATGGCTGTTTTTCAGGCTTCGGGAAAGTAGCCATTGAGCAGTCTTAGAGTAAAGAGGTTAAGTACAGGTTCAGATAGACCATATATGGCACTGATAATTAGGTAACCTTGTATACTGTCAGGGCCCATGGACGAGGGAGTTCTTGGATTTTAAGAAGGTTGGGGCAACTTTTGTTCAATGATGATTAATGGGAGTGGTTGGGATCATGGAATCTCTGGAGTAGCTATAACTGTCAGTGGTGTAAAATTTGCACTAAATGCGTTAGCTAGGATGTTAGCTATTTCCTTTGGGTCAGAGTATGCAGCATTACTGTGGACTAGATCTCAGCATTGTTAGGTATTCGTTCTTAACTTTCTGGCACAATTAAAGGTTTATAGTTATTTGTGGTTGCAGTGGCTATTTTAAGTTCATACTCACCTTTGAACTTCCTACCGTGTCCCTTAAGAATGTAACTCATTTACTTAAGTGTACTCTTAAAGGAGGTAGGTTGAAACCTCTTATTAGCATTAAGCAATTTATTTCATATGATTTACTTATACACATCTTCCACCACAGGGTCTGTTTCCAAATTTCTCTTACATTTGGTGAGGACAGGGACTGCTATTTATATATTTAATAACCAAACACTGAATGTTTCTGTTTGTTTTGATGAAGTCTTACATCTATTTTAGTACAGAAAAAAATAAAGGTTTTCAAGCAGTCAGCACTCCAAGTGACCTTTTTTTTAAAAAAAAAATATGGTCAGACTGTAATGTTCTTTATCCTTTCTAAGTGAGATAAACCTGCATGTCTTATTTGAAGTGGATTGTAACTTTTTGGTATTACGAAGAATGAATGAATGTTCATAGGTTGGCACTAGGCTATCGGCCCAAGGGCCTATACAAGCCTAGCCATAACAATTCCCTGGATATTTCTTCCCACAATATTTACTTCTCTGGACCCCTGTCTAGCAGGGCGACTGACATGATCCCCGGGGTGAATTTCCTATCTCCCATCCAATCATCAAGGTTCCTTTTGAAGAGGGCCAATGAGGTACTCTGCTTGACATGTATGGACAGTCTATTCCAGAGTATGGGGAGTCTCTGGGTCAGGAACCTATCCCTCCAGCATGTTTTGTTCATTGTGATGACAATGTTTAGATCCCTGGAGCATGTGGCTCTGAGGGATTGGGATTTCTTTAAGTGGAGCATGTGCAACAGCTCAGGGTTCGACATGGCCTTGTATGTTAAGCAGAGATCGCCTCTGAGTAGACGATATGCCACAGAGTATAGCTGGAGTTTTTTTAGACGGTCAGCATATGGCATCTGCTTTAGGCCTGTGATTCTTTTAGTGAGGTATTTCTGTGGCCTTTCCAGCTGTTGTAGATGTCTTGTGAGGTGCATACCAAACGGGGCATTATACTCTATAATGGGTCTAATGAGGGATGAGTACAGTGGGACAATGACCTCCTTTTTTCCGGATGAAAAGCCCTTAGTGATGAGGTGTGCCACATAGAAGGATTTCCTGATTGTTGTGGCGATGTGGTTATCGACAGTGAGACCACTGTCCACCTGTGTCCCCAAGTCTCCCATCACACTTTCGATGTTTAGTGCACTGTCACCTATGTGGTAATTCATAGATACATGTTTTTTTTCCAGAGGGGATAACTATACATTTCTTGGCATTAAGCTTGAGCCCATGGCTCTGGTACCAGGCATCTGTTTCTGTAAGGCCCTTTTGTAGAATATCCACATCATTTGGGGATTCAATAATGGCTCCCAGTTTGCAGTCATCTGCGAACTTTGTTAGCCAGAGTCCCTTAATGTTGGCCTGTACTTCAGAGAAGTAGATGCCAAACAAGAGTGGTCCCAGGACTGAACCCTGAGGTACTCCACTTGTCTGGAGCTGGATTTGGAGTCGGCTATTTTTACAGTCTGGGTTCTGTCAGTAAGACAGTTGGCAACCCATCGAGTGATGTAGGGATTTATGCCCAGCTTAGTAAGTTTATCTATGATTCCAGAGTGGGGGATGTTTATGGCTAGGTGTCAGTATCTTGAGTTTTTGGTACTGAAATGTTTTGTTTTTAGAACTATTCTTATCTTTGATTTTAATAGAGGGGTAAGCTTGCAGATTTCAAGCTGTTTATGTTCTTGAGCTACTGTTTTTTATTGTTTTATTTAAAAAACAATGTTGGATCAAACCAGATCACAACACACATTTGATTATGAATCTGCATTATGACTGAGTTTTCTGGGTCATTTACTTTGATATATTTTGTACGTTTGTTTTGTGACTGACCCCAAACAGCATAATCGATATTTTAGCAGCGTTAATTAGATTTTTTCTTTGTGGTATCAATTCCAGTGAATTTAAATTGCATCTGTATGCCTGTTTGAACTGGTGTGGAAGATGACGCGGCACAGGCTATTAACACATCATCTTCACTGAGAGTAATAAATACCCTGGAAGCAACATATTTACTGTTCATTTAACATTTGTTTACTGGGATAGTCTGACTGGGTAAGCGCCCTTTTTCAGCAGAGTCTCAGGGAGAAAAGTTCCAAAGGCGATTAAATACAATAAACAAACTATTTACACATGCCAGTTACATACACAAGAAATGAACTAAATATATACAAGTTGGTAGAATGTCAGCTAAGCAAATATTTTGGAAAAGTATAGAACATTAGCTAGTAGAGAGAGACAAAACGTTGGTATTGTGATTAGAGAAGTAGGACAGTGAGTAACACAGTGTAATAATCTAGGTGCAGAAGTAGTTTAGCAGAAGACTAGGTGGTTGTGGTGGAGGATGGGGGAGTAGGGTTTAACCTAGGCCAGTACAAGGAAAGAGACGGTTGATACTGAGGTGGATTCTAATTAGTTTTTTAACTGAACTTGGTTGGCAGTAGTTATAATGTATTGTGGTATGATATTCCATATTTTGGAGATGAAGTTTGAATAGAGGGAGTCACTGGCGTTACTGTTGGATTTAGAGACCTGTAAATAGGGATTTACTTGAGGAATGAAGTTCCCATGTGTTGATATGAGTTTGAAGAAACAACTGAAGCTGGGGGCTTATCAGGTTTGTGGATCAGTTTATGGGAAGCGGACAGCTGAGTATACAGTAAGTAATTGGGAAGTTCTAATCAGCCGAGTTGTTGAAAGGAGGAGCAGTGGTGAGACCTATGTGGAGAATTAGTGGCAAAGTTTGATATTTTATTGTAGCAAGAAACAAACTTGACTAGATCTATTTGCCTTAGGTTAGTGTGATTAGGGGAGGCATATAGCAGGATGGGGAGTAAATGAGTTCTAGCAATTGCCAGTCTCGTAGTGTTAGTAAGGTAAGGTTTGATTCTATACAGAGAACCAAGTTTAATGTGTGTCTTTTTAATTGACAGATATGTAGATGTTGAATTTCAAGTTGTTGTCTATCAGAACACTTCTAATAACTAATCTTGTGAAACGGCTGTTGTCGTAGAGCTGTTGGATGAATGAATTTGGAAAGGAGTAAGTGGATCTCGTGATTTGCTCGGGTGAAAGAGCATCAGTTTAGTCTTGGATGGGTTAAGGATCATGTGAGAGTCAGACAACCAGGGTTCAACAGCACAGAACTGTTGTATTATGTCTTCAAGTTGTTTTACGGACGGGGCGGCACAGATAAGGGTTGAGTCATTTGCATATTGAATGATGGAGGCAAGAGGCGAAGATGTGTGTAGTCTGTTGGTAAAAATACTGAAAAGAAGAGGACCTAGCAATTATCCTGGGGGACTGCTATGTTGTTAATGGGTAGAAGGGATCAAAGTCGTTGACAGCCTATTGATGGTCAGTTAGATAACTGTGCATCCAGGATAGTGATGAATGGCTAAGAATTAAGGTGTATAGCTCATCAAGAAGTTTCTGATGCGAGACAGTATCATATGCTTTGGATAGGTCCAAGAAAATGAAAGATACCATAACATAACATAATTTTCTAATGTACCATCTGCAAACATGCTACATTTTAGGTCCACTTTGACCAACTGATATGTATTATATTGTATCACATCATATATTATGTACTGATATGTATTATATTGTCTACTGCCTTCTGTAGACAATCTTACCACTGCACAGTAGACTCTCATGGTAAATTACAATAATATGCATCTTAATCTATTTTTTTTGCAAGGGGGACTGCACCTATGTACCATCTAATACAGGGGACTCTACCCTCATATGCCTTGTCTTTAAATAAGAAAAGAGGAAAAAAATGTGGTCACCTTTCTTCCAAGATGGTACAATCTTGGAGGTAGTTTATACAAAGACCAGAAGTGAGGGGGGGGGGAGCATGCTGTTAAACATTATTTAACATTTCTACCACTGGTTGGACAGTATGATGGATAATGCAGTCCATATGCCAAACGTCAGTAATTGTAGCACTGATCACATCAAGTATACCTGTATATTCAGAAGTCAAAATGCTGGATTTTAATAATACCTGCAATGATCACATCAAGTATACACGAATATTTAGTACAGGCAAGTCAGTTGGGAGATTTTTGGCACAGAAATTAAAATGGAGCCTAGTATTGATCCTTAGAGGATGTCTGAATTGCGATAAACAGCAACTGTGATGTTTTTGTTGGAGCAAACATAAAGGTCTTACATTCAATGAAGTTATGAAATCATTTTAGCACCTTATCACCTAGGGCTATGTTTAATGTTTCAAACACAGGTCTGTGATCTAAGGATTCAAAAGCTCTCTTTACATCAACAAATGGTGCTTCCGTTAAGTAAACATTTTACCACATTTCAAAACTAACACTGTGTAAATTAATGTTAAGGTATTGAAACCATTCTTAAACCCATGCTGGCAGTGAGTGAGAATGCCATGTGAATCCACAAACTGACTAAAATTGAAAATTTCACATGCTTTTACTAGGGGATGTGGGTTATCAGTTGGCTAGTACATAAAAATAAACTGCATACTCCTGAAATGCTCAATAAAAATGTTTTTATTTTTAATAATCCACAAAGCTTTCAGGTAAATATACCCATCTTCAGCATAATAACAAAACAGCATGAAAAACTTAAATTTATACAACAATTAAAAGGTCATATGACACAGCCACCATTCAAAAACAGAGACAATAAAAAAGAGAAAATAAAAAACATATAATAAAATGTGAACTATTATAAGAAGCCAGATCATTTAGTACACCTATGTAAACTATTACTAATGCAAACAATTCTGCTTCATTTTAACAGGTTTTATACTAACGTTGGCATTTATATCTGGTTCAGAATCAGCTTGGAATTGTGTCATCCAATTATATTCAGAGACCTCAAGTCTGCTATTTAAATCTCCACCTCTAAAGTTTTTAAAACTAATTTGTATGACCCTAAATCTAAATGCATGGCTCCTCTCTTTCTCCATAATGTGCTTGGCCAAAGTATTCATCATAACACATCTCCGCATATCTGAGATATGTTCAATAATATGATTCTTAAGCTTACATGCATATTTGCCCAAGTAAAATGTGGTGCAACTAGTGCATGGAGCTAAGCAAACAATGTTCACAGTATTGCAAGTAGCAAAACACACAAAATTAAATTTTCTATTCGTCTTAGGATGAGTAAAACTATCATCAGTCATTATATGCTTACAGCTCACCCAGTTATAACAAAGAAAGGTTCCAAGTTTATTCGACCTAAATTTAGTTATATTATGTGACATGTCCTTGTAACACAAACGTTTGCTAAATATGGTATCACCTATATTCAAAGTCAGAAGATATAGCAAATCTGCTTGTCAGCAAATTCAGCTCAATCTCACCTCCCCATCATCCCCAGTTCATCCCCAAGAAATACCCTCCACCACTCCACTGCCAATTATCACCAAAGAACAGGTTGCTGCTGTGCTCTCTAAAGCTGAAAACATGGCTTCAGTGGGGATTGACGATATACCAGGTTGCCTCATATACAGCTTAAATCCGGACTTATCACTCCCATTAGAATCTCTATTTAACCACACCCTCCAGATTGGCTTTGTCCCGACAAAGTGGAGGACAGCAACAGTCATCTCTCTGCATAAAGGAGGACCATTTACTGACATGGAAAATTACAGGCCAATACGTTTCACTAGACTTATATGTAGGGCCATGAAAACAGTACTCCTGGACCTGACAGATAATGACACAGGAAACCTCCAAACACTGGACCCGACCCAATTCAGAGTTGTCAAGGACAAATAATCCCTAATGAATATGGTGGACTTCTTGAGAAAGTCACTAAGGCCATGGATGAGGGTAAAACAGTCCATACCGCCGACCTTGACCTGGCCAAGGCATTTGGCATAATTCCCCATTCAGATGTTATAAATAAACTCAAAAACTTGGCATAAATCCCTACTTCACTAGATGAATGACCTACTGGTGCATGGACAGGACATGCAGTTAATGTGGGTGAATCCATATCTAACAACAGGCCAGTTGGTGTGCCACAGGGCTCTATGCTGGGACCACTCCTATACAGAATACACTTTTCTGAAGTCAAGACTAATGAGGAAGAACTCTGGATGACAAAATATGTTGATGACTGCAAGCTGGGGGCAATCACTGAATATCCACTGATGCATATATCATTCAGGAGGGTCTAGACCAGACAAATGACTGGTGCCAGAATCGTGGCCTGAAATTAAATGTGAAAAAATGCATCATCATACTCTTTGGGAAGTCAAATACTCCTGCAAATTACATCAATAGCACACCACTAAAAGCAGACTTAGTGGTGAGAGACCTAGGCACACAGACAGATAGTAGCCTGACCTTTGACCACCATGTATCCACAGCGGGGAGGAAATCCTTCTATGTGGCACAACTTATTAGTAAAAATATGGCATCCAGATCCAAGGAAATTATAGTCCCGCTGTACTCAGCCATTATTAGACCAATAATAAGAGTACAGCACACTATTTGGCATGTACTTGACTAGGCACTTAGCAGCTGGAGTCACATGAGAGGTTCCTCACAATATACAAAGTGTAAACAAAACGTCCTGTGCAGATGACTAAAAGCCCTATCCCTTTAGTCTGTCTCCTACAGACTTAGTAAGGGGAGACTTGTGCCTGACCTACAAGGCACTCACAAATCCAGCCCTGATAAGCTGCTACATATTTTATTTATTTTACATTTGTTAACCGGAATAGTCCGACTGGATATATGTCCATTTTCAGCAGAGGCCAGGGGAGAAAACCTCCACATACAAAAAAGAGACAGTACATACATCACTGAGTGATAAACTCAGGCAGACATGTTTAGAAAAATATAGACAAATAATACAGGCAGATATTAATAAACACAATGTGCAGACTTGCATCTGATTGGCAAAGACGTATCAGAAAATGTGAACACAGAATACAATCAGATCTCATAATTCACAATGCTTAGACATTCAAATGCTATATGGCATAGATACTTGGCTAAACAGCAGGTTGGGTAGCAAGACATGTATTAGTGAAGTTGTTAGTCAGGTTTAGAACAAGAGCACAGCCAATGAGACGTGAGGCATTTTTTGAGTTCTCTTTTAAATAGGGGTAGTGAGGTTTCCTTGGTAATGGTAGTAGGGAGTACATGCCAGATTTTACCGGATGAGTTGGCAAATATAGCATCGACTGCAGAGTTGACAGATTTTTGGGTCAGTATCATTAGTTTATCAGCTGAGCATAATGGCCTGGGGGCACTATGAGGGGTGAGAATATTTTTGAGGGCAGGGGTGTTATCAGGTTGATGGAGTACTTTATGTGCTACTATAAGCTGGTTGAACTGTAGAAGGGTAGGACACTCTAGCCATCCCAGTGCTTTGAGGTTCTGGCAATGGTGTGTCCTAAAAGCCATGCCAGTAGCAAATCTGGCTATATTTGTTGAGATCGGTTTTGGATAGGTTGGTAAGTACAGGGGAGGAATACATAAGGGTAGAGAGGAGGTGTGATCTTGCAATAGCTGCCCTAGTTAGGGGGGTGAGGAAAGGTTTGGCTCTGTACAGGGAGCCACATTTTTTGTTGACAGACTTAATAGTGTGATTGACATGTTTATCATATCATATCATATCTGCAAGTCAAACAGCAAGAGGGTCACCAGATCTAGGGATCTAAGTTTAGTCACTGACTCAAACAAAACATGCTGGAGAGACAGACAAGTGTCGCAGAGATTACCCCTTCTTTGGAACAGGCTTTCTATTCATGTTAAGCAAAGCCCTTCCCTGGCCCTCTTCAAATGCAATTTGGATCAATGGATGGGAAACTGCAAATTCACACTTGGGTAGCGCCTATGTCCTTCATGGACAAGGGCAATCATTAAGATATTCAAGGCATAAGCACAAATCCATACCATCCTCATGCCCCTAGGGGCAATATAGTGGGTAAAACCAGGTTTTATTGGCTAGGCTTGTGAGGGCTCTTAACCCATTAGCCTAGTAATCTCATATGAACCTATGATAAGAATCCTGCAGCTGTTCAGCAAAAAGCAGTTCAAGCTCCAGCTTTAGTGCAAGACATGATTTCCAGCAATCTTGATGGAAAAAAATAAAGTCAAACGTGCTTAGAGCTGATTAAAATAAATGAAACACTGAAGGAGTACTTCAACTCAAATAACAAAAAGCTGGAAAAAATGGAAGAAGGTTTAAACAGATATTCAGATGAGCTGATAAAAATGAAATAAATTCAGAGGTCGAATTGAATAAAAGGCTGGCTGAATAAAAGACTGCTCAAGAAGAGATGTTTTAGGAAATGGTAGAATTAGAGGCCAGAGCACATAGAGAAAACCTGAGATTTTCTGCTGTACCATAGAAACTGGAATGAACAAACTGTATTACTTTTATGTATACACAAATAAGCAAATGGACTGGTATTCCACAGCAGGAGTTGTTAATTGAAAGAGCACGCTGTATGTATGCTCGAAACCAGGCCATGAAAAAGCAGCCACGATCTCTAATAGTAAAGATGCAATGCTACCAGCAGAAATAGTTGGTTCTGACAAAACTGTGGCAAAAGGACAAAGTACTAAAAGTTGGAGACAGCAGAGTGTTAATGGAAAATAGTTACTTATGGTACACCATGCAGAAGAGCAGTACGAGGCAGATGTGAGATTCAAGATGGTGCATCCAGCTGTCTTCAGAATATTTTTTTTTCCTGGAGGGCAAAAGTTACTTTTGATGCAGCACATGCTAAGGAAGAAATACAAATGTTTGTCCTACAAAAAGTGAGGTATCAAACAGAAGGAGACACAACTTCTTATTCTTCTGAATAAAGCTCATATAGAGATTATGCCAGTGAAACCTTTTCCAATGTTCCAAAGGAAAAGCACAGGAGTTGACTAGAAGAACCAGGAATATGTTGGAAATGAACGAGAGATTGGAGTTGTGAGGCAATGATTAATATGAAGAAAACCAGCAACTTGGAAATTAATGAATAAATGTGGAATTACAAAGCATCTATCATGTTTGTGAAATATGGCAAAACAAGAAAACCTGGAAATATTGGGCTTTTTTGAATGTGTTAAATTTGTAAGAAACTCCAAAGCACATACTTTACCTCATGACATTAATGTTTAGAAGAACATTAAGATGAGGCAAACAGGAAGGAAAGAGATAGCCGTAAGTAAAACACTTTTTGTTAACCGTATTTTTATAACAGATTAAGCCGCAGTGGTACATCGGTAGCATTGTTACCTCACAGCAAGAGGTTCTCCTGTTCGATTCTCAGAGTGCCTTCTGTGTGGAGTCTGCATGTCCTCCCCGCGGTCGGGTGGCCTCCGAAAGACATGCGTGAATGGGCATGCCTTCGCTGAAGGTTGGGTGTCGGGCTGGCAACTCGGCACCATAAAAATCTACTGCCAATCATTAGCAGACCAGAGTTCCACTGTGGCGACCCCTAAACGGGAAAAAGCTGAAATGACAAACAGTATTTTTATAAAACATGCCATACATTGCATGTTATATAGTAAAGGATTTCAGTCATTTTTGTGAGTTGTAGTGCTGCTAAAATAAACAGGTGCCCTTTTTTCCTTCTTTCTTTTTGTTAGTTTTAAGAAATGTAGTCACTGCAATGTAAAAAGAGAAGAAAGCCTGGACAAAAGCATATTTAAGATAATAAGCTGTAATCTTAGGTTGCTGAGGTGAGGAGCAAGTTGCAAAAAGTATACAGAGCATGACATAAATACAACTGATGTGCTTTTTCTTACATGTGCATAGGGGAATAACTGCATTAAGACATTGTTTATTTATTTATTTTTATTTATTTTACATTTGTTAACCGGGAGAGTCCGACTGGATACATGTCCATTTTCAGCGGAGGCCCGGGGAGAAAAGCTCCAAGTACATAACAGACATATGAACATTGTTAATGCAAAAAAGGAAGATAGTTGAGTTCTATATACAATATAAAGATACATCACATCTTGAAAAAAAAAAAAAAAAAAAAAAAAAAAACAGCAGCAGCATATAAAAAAAACATAGGTCAGTTGCAAAGGCGAGGCGCCTTGTTAAAAAGCAGTTAAGGATAGTGAGGTAAGAGAAGGGTAAATGATAGTGGTTAATCAGGTTTGGAACAGGGACATTGCCAGAGAGTATTGAGATGGGGTTTAAGCTTTTTTTTGAATTGTAGGAGT
Organism: Protopterus annectens; assembly: GCF_019279795.1. Taxonomy (NCBI): domain Eukaryota; kingdom Metazoa; phylum Chordata; order Ceratodontiformes; family Protopteridae; genus Protopterus; species Protopterus annectens. The sequence goes on along the minus strand of NC_056736.1, from coordinate 306,087,642 downwards.
GAGGGTTCTGAGGTGAGCATGGTCGGTAGGGAGTTCCACATTTTACCTACAAAGTTTGGCTTAATCTGGAAGCAAGTAAATAGTATAACTATGAATGTAATTAAAACATTTTCCATTATCAAATAAATGTTCACAGTGCAAAATTAGAAGCCTGTAGCTAAAGGCATCTGTGTATCTGGTTTTCATATTTCTATGGAGGCAAGCTGATAAGAGGGCAATAAAAACAGAATACTTTTTTTTCTTTCAATGGTTAAAAGATTATGTTTTCTGAAGGCATTCAAGTGGTTTTCTACATTTGGGAGAGGAATAAAGATAAGACCAAAACAGACAGCACTTACTGTAAGTAGAAGCACAGCCTGTATGATGCATCTTAGCATAGATAACCTTCATTATAGGTTAATTGTTCCTATCAGGATGGTTAAACTTCATTAATGAAGATATACATACTTCTGTGTGTGTATGCTTGTATTAAGTTAGCACATTATGGGGGTGTTCTGGGAGATGTTTTTTTTGTTTTGTTTTTTTGAGGGTTTTCATTAAAACAGAATGTCTTATAAGGTGTGACATAGGTTCAAATGAATATGACAAGAAACAACTGTATAAAATATCAAAATATCAACCCTGCCAAACATTTTATTGTATGCATGTAACAAAAAAGCTGAAATTAGACATTTTAAAAAACCTGCTATACATAACAGGTGGGAATAATAACTTTTTATCATAATGGCCACACTTTCTATATTATCTTTGAACATGAATAGTCTCACAGGTATATGCAAAAAAGAAAGAATAGTGAATGATATTAAGAAATGCAGAGCGCAAACAGTACTCAGGAGACATTTGGAAAGAACTGAGCATATGGATTATGTAAAGAAAAGATTTCAGGATGTTATTTAGCTAAATGTCTATGACAAAGGAAAATGGGAGTACTTATATTAATTGTTAGAGGCGCTCCAACAGTGATAGAAGATAAAAAACAATATAATCACGGTAGATTTGTAGTAGTAAGGAGCTACTGGAAAGGGAGGAGGAGTATGCTAGCATGTATTTATATTCCACCTAAAACTGCCAAAACAGAGCTTAAGAAAATTCTATGAGATATAATCACCTTGCAGCAGGGAATATTACTTACAGGTGGGAAATGGAATTTGATTTGCAACAGTAAGAGGGGGGAGGTTAGAAGGAAAAATATGAAGAAATTTATAAAAATATTTGATATGGAAGATATGAATTCAGTAGTAAGACCTCAGAGAGTATTTACATACATACATTTCCCCTTTGGATAAAACAAAGTACCCACAAACCACCACATAGCTGGTAGTCCCCTAAATACAGAAGACGTAATAAGGGATCTGGGGACCCAAGTAAATAGTAATCTCACCTTTGATAATCACATTGCCAAAGTGGTTAGAAAATCCTTCTACATGGCCCACCTAATCACAAAAGGGTTCGCATCCAGATCAAAAGAGGTCATTGTGCCCCTCTACTCATCACTCATCAGACCCATCTTAGAGTACAACGCCCCATTTGGGATGTACCTTACAAGGCACCTGTAACAGCTGGAAAGACCACAGAAGTACCTCACCAAGAGGATCAATGGCCTCAAACAGATGCCCTATGCAGCTTGACTGAAGAAATTCCAGATGTACTCAGTTGCATACCGCCTACTCAGAGGTGATCTCTGCCTGACATACAAGGCCATGTCCAACCCAGAATTGATGGACATGCTCCACCTAAAGAAAACTTTATCTCCTCGAGCCACATGCTCTAGAGATCTAAACCTCACCACAACAATAAATAGGACGTGCTGGAGGGATAGATTCCTGTCCCAGAGTCTTCCCATGCTTTGGAACAAGATCCCAATCTACATTAGGCAGAGCTCCTCGCTAGCACTCTTCAAAAGAAACCTTGACGAGTGGATTGGAAACAGAAAGTTTGCCTCAGGGATCACTTCAGTGGCTCTGCTGGACAGAGGCAAAGAGAACTAATCTAAGGGGATGGCGAAAGCCAACACATTCTGGCTAGGCTTATAAATGCCTTCGGGCAGATAGCCTAGTACCCACCTATGAACCTATATTCCTGAAGATACACAAAAACAGGGCTAGGCTAGAAAGAAATTATATTTCACATGAACTTGTGCATTTAATTGAAAATTTTGAAACACATCCAATAGCTATTTCAGATCATGCACCAATAATAAATAAAATAAAAATGCACAGCAATAAAATGAAAATGAGAGACTGATGCTTCCCCACCTACCTGTTAAACAGATAGGAATTTAAGAAATGGATAGCTGAAATTATTTGGAAGTTATGAGGGAAGATAGACATTTCTTCAAAAAACATAGACATGAAGAGGAATAAAATGAAAGTGGAGTTTAAAAACAGGAATAAAAGAAAAAGAGAAATGGTTAAGAAGCAGCAGGAATTATTTAGAGGGACTGCATTGCAGAATACGGGAATCTCAGAGAACAAGAAGAGATGCAACTGGAGACTGCTAAAGAGAAAATAAGGGACTACATGGAAAATATGCATGAGTTAATAAAGACTGCTGTTAAACAACTGTTTTTTGATAAAAACTTGATAACACAAAAGTTTTTAGCACAATGGCCCAGGCAACAGAAAACAGAAAGGGTTTGCTAAGCTTAGAGCACCAATAACAAGGAAAATAACCTGAGATCTTGTAGAGGTACTTAGAAATATTTTGCAAAATTGTATGAATATCTGTACAAAGTAGAGGTATTAGAAAATCAAGTAAAAGTACAAATAGAAATGTTTATGGAAGAATTAAATATGCTAAGTTTAGAGGTAGATGAGACTCAATTATTAACAGTATAAGAAGAAGTAAGATAAAAATTGTGATGGACAACTAATCTACAGGAAAGTCTCCAGGAATAGATGGTATTCCTGTGGAAGTTTGGAAGCTATGAGGGAAGAAAGTGATGAAGATCTGGAAGGTTTTGTTTAACACTATTTTAAAAAGAGAAGTGCCAGCATCCTTGTAGAAAGCTGAAATACCTACAAGGCAGTAAAGACCCATAATATTCAGATTCATACAGGTCTGTTCTAATTCTACACCATGATTATAAAGTGTTTATGTCTATAATGGTTAAAAGAATGGCAAAGGTGATGCATAACTGACAAGACATGAATCAATGTAGTTTTGCGCACAGGAAGCAAACATTTGACAACATTAATAGAATAATGATGAACCAGAAGGAAGAAAATATCACCATTGTCAGTAGGTCTTGATGCAAAGAAAGCATTCAACAGGGTAAGGGCTATAAAGCATCTGCATTCCCTGACACAATAATAAGGTTAATTAGGAGGATACAGGAGAGATTGGAGATGAAAATTAAAGTGGGGGAGTCCTCTCAAATAAGTTCTGTTTGAACAGAGGAACCAGGCTACCTGCATTATATTTAAAACCATTGGCAAAGAAAATAAGGGACTAAGAAATTCAAGGATATGACTGGTATGTTAAGAAAAGTTGGCTTTATTTTCAGATAATATTGACATTAATTTGTACCTGATAAAACCAGAAAAGGCAGTTCAGTGCTGTAGAACATTCTGAGACAGTTTCAATTCTTTTCGGGAGACAGGATTAGTGAAGATAAAACGAATGCAAGAGCGGTAAACTATATACATGAATGTGTTCACAATACCCATATTTGTGAGGACTTGATAAAATAAATTAATTAGGAATATGGGTTAAAAAGGATTCTGTTATGGCAGTTAAGGATGAGTGGGAAGACACTAAAAAGATAATACAAAAAAATGAGAAACTGGAAACTATTTTATGGACATGGATAGCAAGATAAAAGCAGTGAAAATGTTTTTAGTCCCTTTAGTTTTCTACACAGGTGAGAGCTATTTCAATTAACCAGAGGAGAAGTTGCAGATAGCAATTAATAAAAAACTGAAGGATTATATCTAGGAAGGGAAGAGGGCAAGAGTTAAGTGGGATAAGTTAATCCATTCAATAGAACAAGGTGGTTTGGGATTACCTGATCTGAAGAGGTACTTCAGAGCTACAAAATTAAGGTTCCTATACACAGCACAAACAGAAAGCTATAATTCAAAGTGGAAAGGGATGATGATGAAATGGGGGAAGCTCAATACATAAGGAGACACTGGGACTTTGGATGTAGATACTTAAGGAGAATAACAATAACCATACAGAATATTATATTCATAAAGTAGCAGATAGTATTCTAAGAACAAAGCCAACATGGGAATGGAAAAAGGAAATTCTGCCTATAGGGATGATTACAATTAGGGTTACAAAGAATAGGCAAGGGGGGGGGCTGGAATTTACTGGAGAAAACTGTCAAAGGAAACAAGGTATTGGAAGCAAACAGTTGGAGAAGAAAAGGTAATAGAATGGGAAGAAGCCAATAATAGATTTGCACTGCAGGCTAGAGATTGCCTTCCCTATCTAGGATTGCTTTAGGGAAAGAGGAAAGGTACAGAGGGATCCTAAGTGAAAAACCAGCACTGGTAACATTTTTAGTAGAATCTAGAACAGAAACCAATCTTAAAAATTAGAAGTTATGTACCTACCATAACGTTCCATGTTAGTTGTCTTCTCTCGCCTTCATTCTTGCTGGATGGGTTCGGAGCCGATCCTCGGCTCCGACTCGGCACTTGCTAAGCTCGAGAGCTAATTTTACCAGCTTGAGGCAACCCTATATCCCATGATGCAAGGTGGAGATTACCCAGATCTCGTTTGGTAGCTAAAGAAATAGTAATATTTTCTTCCAACTTAAGAGGAGGAAGAAAATAACCATACTAAATAACATCATAACCCTCTAGAAAGGATCAACGTAACCTAACCTAATGACACTAGGAGTTGAACAGCTAGAAAAAGGTAATAACCTCTTAATAGAAGATGAATAATCTTCCCGGTCTGACCAGGCTAGGGGGATGGAGGGCGGGACGCAAGAAAGAAGGCAAGAGAAGACAACTAACATGGAACATTATGGTAGGTACATAACTTCTAAATGTTAAGTTGTTAATCTCACCTTCATTCTTGCTGGATGGGACCGCGTCCCTAGCACCTCTATCCTGGGTGGCTCAATGGAACAGACTCTTGAGAACGGTGGAACCAAAATTTGCTCTGTCTCTGGAGACCAAATCTAATTTATAATGTGAAACAAAGGTATGAGGAGAGGCCCATGTGGCTGCTGCACAAATAGTGTCTATTGGAAGTCTAGCTTGAAAAGCTGTAGATGTAGCTAGAGCTCTGGTAGAATGGGCTTTTGGGTTAGAAACCAACTCTTTGCCTCTGAGCTGATAAATGTAAGTCATCACAGAAGACAGCCACCTAGATAAAGTTACCTTATAAACTGGAAGGCCTTTCCTGTTCTCTGCATAGGATAGAAATAGTTGATCAGATTTCCTAAAAATTTTTGTCTTGTCCAGATAATATCTGAGCTGGCGGTGAACATCGAGATAATGTAACTTTTGTTCAGCTCTATCAGAATAATTCGGGAAAAATACTAGAATTTTGAGACTTTTTTTTTTTTTTTCCTAAGTTACTGTACTAAACTAAAGTTAACTTATTGAACAATGAATTTAAAATTGAACATTTTATTTTTTTTTTTTTTCTTTTTTTCTTACTTTCTGTATAAATAGATGTTTCAAATGTTGTCTGACTGCTGAGTGAGGTGAAGTGGTGACTAGCGCACAACACACAAAAAAGTTCTTGGTGTCTCTATACTGGATTCTTTTATTGGAAAAAGAAGCTACTGTTTTTTTTGTCGATTTGTTGTTTACGCTGATTTATTTGAACCTTGAGTCTTCCACAGACTTTCTAAGAGATTTCACAACTTCATGGTGAGAGAGCCTGGTTATTATCATCAAGATCAATGGATTGATTTAGGTTAGTCTGTGATGCCACCTTTGGTAAGAAAGATGTCCTTAGAGATACCCTGTCTTTGTGGAATATTAGATAGGGAGGGCGAACACAGAGAGCATGAAGCTCAGATACTCTTCTGGCAGATGTAATGGCAACTAGAAAAAGTGTCTTCCAAGAAAGCAATTTCAAAGAACAGGCAGCTGCAGGTTCGAAAGGGGGAAGAATCAAGGATGTTAAAATTAAATTTAGATCCCACTGTGGTGGGGGGTCTCTAATCCGAAGTTTCAATAAAAAGATACCTCGAAGGAATGCCTTGCAAAGCTTATGTGACATAATGTTGTGGTCCAAAAAGCCTATATGAAAATTTGAAATGGCTGCCAGTTGAACTTTCACTGTGGAAGAAGAGGATCCTGAATTAAAAATGTCAGCTAGGAAGTCCAATACCGAATGAATTGGAGCAGTATAGGGGTCTATGTTCCTAGCTTTCGCCCAGAAAGAGAAACGTCGCCATTTACTAGTGTAGATCTTTCTGGTAGAAGATTTTAGGGAAGCTACTATGATATCCCGTACAGGATTAGAAATCATAGGAAGCCTGGCTAAGGATGGAAGTGGAGCAACCAAGCAGTGAGGTTGAGAGAAGGTATGGATTGGTGCAGTTGACCCGACTGGTGGGTCAGAAGATCTGGAACCGGGTCCAGATGCCATGGCTGTACTAAGAGGTAATGATGTAGGAATGGAAACCATATCTGTCGAAGCCAATAAGGGGCAATGAGAATCAACTTGGCTCTCAAGGCGGTTGCTTTCTGAATTAGCTGAGGTATCAGCGGAAAAGGAGGAAAAGCATAAAGTCATCCCCGGGGCCAATCTTGGGTTAGAGCGTCTCTGGGGGGATGGCCTGGAAGGGGGAAGAGAGAGAAGTCTGGGCATTTGCTGTTTTGAGGTGTAGCGAAAAGGTCGCAGCAAGGAAGGCTCCACTTCTGAAAAATCTCTTCCGTCACTGACTGTTTGAGAGACCACTCGTGAGGCATGAGAGAATAGCTCTGCTCAATCTGTCTGCTATGATATTGGATTTCCCGGGTATGTCCATTGCTATCAGAAACCGGTGAGAGGAGATTGCCCATTGCCAAAGTCTGAGAGCCTCTCGACACAGTGGATAGGACTTGGTTCCGCCCTGTTTGTTTATATACCACACTACGGACGTTTGGACTGCAATAGTTCCCAGGGGAAGAGAGTCGTTGAGGGCTTGCAATGTTAAAAGCACTGCTCTCATCTCCAGAACATTTATGTGCAGATGGTACTCGAAAGGTTGCCAAGTGCCATGGACCATTCTGCCCTGATAATGCCCCCCCCTACCCAATCAGGGAGGCGTCCGATGTAACCGTGGCAACCGGGGCAAGAGGAACAAATGGTCTGCCTTGATGTATTTGAGGGGATGATATCCACCAAGTCAGATGTCTTTTGCAAGTTGGAGTTACTATGATCTCGTGTTAATTAACAAAATACAAATATATATATATAAATTCAAAGGGGGGGGGGTAGACGAAAAGTCTGTAAAACTGTTCACTTACCTAGAGCTGGTAAAAGAAGGCACCTCGTTAGTGAAGTGGCAAACGAGATCTGGTAAATCTCCGCCTTGCATCATGGGATATAGGGTTGCCTCGAGCTGGTAAAATTAGCTCTCGAGCTTAGCAAGTGCCGAGTCGGAGCCGAGGATCGGCTCCGAACCCATCCAGCAAGAATGAAGGCGAGATTGACAACTTAACATGGGATAATTAAGTAGGGCATACAAAACATTGTATGATAACTATAGGAATCAATCAGAGCAGGTTAGTAAGGATTGGGAAGAGAGAATGGATAAGCAATTCACAAAAAAAAAAAAAAAAATGGGAGGATACATGTATGGCTTCCAAATATGCAACAAAGTGTATAAGATTTAGATGTTTTCCTTGGAAGCGTTTGCAAATGTTGGAGGTGTAATGGGGAACCCAAGATAGTGGTAAAAACGTTACCAAACAAGACAAATAACCAACAAAAGGATAATGTTAGAATGAGACAGTCACCAGTGAAATGTCGTCAAGCAATAATATTTTATTAAGTGCTTTTGTCCTATTATTAATTAGGACTTCACCAGTAATATAATAATCTCACTCTAGCATTCACAGTTCTGTATAAATTAGTAATATAGGGAAGACCCGCATACCTATCCTAATTCATTAATTATCTGATAAATACGTAAAGAAAAGTACAGTTGTGTACACTTACCATAAATGTAGATGTTCGAGTGTATTCACTGTTGCAGTCATTACATTTGGATTATCTGCATGCAGGTAGCCCTCAGTCGGCCTGATTAACAAAGTCTTGGGTCCTGCGTCGGTTGCTGTCCTTCGTCCATGATGTCAGGCCGTCAGGGGTATAAAACATGCAGCCGATGCCCTTACATCAGTTTTTCTTGCCCCAAATGTCAGGTGCCCCTCTAATGGGGAGCAATTAAATAAAAAAGTTCAATGATGTACCTCCAACAAAAAAAGCAAATACACCAAAAAAGGCTTTTAAGCATAGTAAAGGAAAGTAGAGGTATAGCCAAAAGAAGTTAGGGGGCTGGAGAGAGGGTAACCAGGACTGCAACAGTGAATACACTCGAACATCTACATTTATGGTAAGTGTAAACAACTGTACTATGTTATTCGTGTTTCAATGTTGCAGTCATTACATTTGGGCAGATTCCCAAAGCTATGACTGGGAGGAGGAATTTAGATAGCATTAGGACCAGCTATAAGGCCCTGCAAGACTGCAGTGGCAAAGCCAGCTCTGGATTTAGAGAAAACTGTCAAATAATAATGCTTGGTGAAAGTATGCACAGAGATTCAGGTAGCAGCTTCTAGGATGTCCCTGGTAGGGACACCTCTGAGAAAGGCTATAGAGGTAGATGGCGCCCTGGTGTTGTGAGGTCTGATCCCCTGGGGGATAGGTTTTCTATGGTGCTTATAGCAGAAATGAATGCAATGGCCTATCCATTTAGAAATGGTTTGCTTTGAAATAGCCTTCCCCTCTACCCCTGCAGCAAATGCCACCAGCAGTTGTTCAGATTTCCTTTGAGGTTTAGTCCTGTCCAAGTAGAATCTAAGTTGTCTGTGCACATCTAAAGAATGCAGTACCCGTTCCCCTTTATTCTGTGGATTGGGAAAGAAGGTTGGCAAATGAATAGACTGATTAAGAGCCACACTGGATACCACCTCGGGCATGAAGGATGGATTGGTTCTGAGGGAGACACTGTCCACATGAAAGATGATGAAAGGCTCTACTGACATAAGGGCCTGTAATTCAGATACCCTTCTCGCTGAAGTGATTGCTAAAAGGAAAGCTGTTATTCAAGAAAGAAATTTTAAGTCTGCAGTAGCAGCTGGCTCGAAGGGAGCTAGAGTGAGTTTCTCCAAAACAAAGTTAAGGTCCCAGGCTGGGGTTGGAGCTCTCCTGGGAGTTCTCAAATTTTTGGCTCCTCTGAGGAACTGCTTGAGCAGTGGGTGGGCGAAGAGGGGAGGTTCGGTGCTATAATGCGCTGAAATGGCTGAGGCGTGGATTTTAATGGAGGAAAAAGACAGGCCCTTGTGAAGCATCTCAGTTACGTACTGTAAAATCTGAGGTAAATTGGGTGCTGCTGTGCTCATCCCTTGAGATTGGTTCCAGGCACAGAATCTTTTCCATTTTTCAGCATAAGATTTTCTAGTACTAGGCCTCCTTGCCTCTAAAATGATACCCATCACAGGTTTACTGAGGAATGGCAGAGGAGAGATTATGTAATTAGCCAGGCTGCAAGGTTCAGTGTTAGAAGCTGAGGGTGCAGAATCTGGTCCTCCTGTTGAGACAACAGGGAAGGAGTCTGAGGCAGGTGCCATGGGGATAACCATGACACACTGCGCAGGAGGGGGTACCAGTGTTGGCATGGCCAGTCTGGAGCAATCAAAACCATCCTTGGTTTGTCCTGTTTGATTTTTAGTAGTACTTTTGAAAGCAGAGACAGAAGGGGGGAGGCATACACTGATAGGTTTTTCCAGTTGAAGGATAGAGCATCCACTTTCCAGGCTTGCTTGTGGGGAGTCCTTGTGCAATATTTGTCCAATTGGTAGTTCTGGGGAGAGGCAAACAGGTCTATATCTGGGCTCCCCCATTTGCTTGTCAACATGTTGAAAATCCTTGGTTCTAGTTTCCACTCATGTGGGTCCATGAGGTTTCTGCTTAGTCCATCTGCCAGTGTATTTAATTTTCCTGGCAGAAATTGAGCTTGTAGGTGCAAGTGGTAGCTGAAGGCTGTGTTCCACAATGCCATGGCTAGTCTGCAGTGGGGGTAAGGATGTGTGCCCCCCTGCTTGTTTATGTACCACATAACAGTGGTGTTGTCCGTCTTTACCAAAAGTTGTCCTGGAAGAATGTGGTCCTTGAAGGCCGTCAGAACATTCTGTACAGCTAACATTTCTTTTTGATTGATATGCAGGTGTATTTGACTTGGGTTCCATTTGCCCTGAATGCATTCCCCTGCCAGGTGAGCCCCCCATGCATAGTCTGATGCGTCTATTGTTAGTGTTTGGGTGGCAGGGGGTGGTGTGAAAGGTAGTCCCTTGTTTTGGTGGCAGGCCTCTGCCCACCATAGGAATTCTAGGCGTAGGCAAGGTATGACAGGAATCATTACTTCTAGATCCTGAGGATGTTGACACCATAGGTTTTTAGATACCACTGTAGTTTCCTCATATGCAGTCTTGCATATGGAATTAGAAGAATGCAGGAGGCCATGATCCCCAAGGCTTGCAGTATTTGTCTTGCAGATAGCAGGGTTTTTGTGGCCACTTGTTTGAAATAGGTTGTCAAATGAAATTGTTTCTGTGACGTGAGGTAAGCCATCTGGGAAGTTGTATTCAAGCTTGCTCCCAGGAATATAATTTGTTGACAGGGTACCAGGTGTGATTTCTTTTCATTTATGGTGTACCCCAGACAAGTTAGAACCCTATGTACAAAGGCCAGATGATTCAAAAGTATGTCCTGGCTTTTTGCCTGAATTAGACAATCGTCCAGGTATGGGTATATTTGAACATTTCTTTGCCTGCAAAATGCAATAACTGGAGCTAGGCACTTTGTGAATACCCTGGGTGCAGTAGATAAGCCAAAATGCAGTGCAGAGAACTGATAGTGTGTGTAGCTTGCTTTGAAGCGTAGGTATCTTCTGCAAGATTCCCTGATTGGGATGTGCAGGTATGCTTCTTTTAAATCTAGTGTTGCCAACCTGGCATCTTTGCCTAGCATTGGAAGTAATTGGTGAAGAGTTAGCATCTTGAATTTTGCAATTTCCAAAAAGGTGTTTAGAGTAGACAGGTCCAGGATAGGACGCCATGAATAGTCTTTTCTGGGTACCAGGAAAAGTCTAGAGTAGAAACCTTGTTCCTTTTCCTCTTCCGGTACCAGTTGAATAGCCCCCCATGCTTAAGAGAGAAAGTACTTGTTTTTGTACCTCTGCCCACTGATTTGGGGGTAGGTCCGGCCACCCACTTGGTGTTGGAAAACTGTGGAAGTGAAATCTGTATCCCTGGGACACTATATTTAAAACTCATTTATCCTGGGTAATGAGTTCCCAGTTCTTTGCATGAAGAGCAATCTTTCCTCCCAAAGGGGCAGTCAGTTGATAAGTGCTTGAAAATTTTAAACGGAAGTCATTGAGACAGTTTACCATGGGGGGGGAGGGTCTTATTACTCCCAGATTTGGAAGTGGAGGCCCCCCACTGCTTAGTCCTGTGTGTCCCTTGGGAATGAAACCTGGGGCTTTTGATGTGTCTGGGTTTGGCTTGAGAAGACCTGGAAAGAGCTGGAAAGGACCAATTCTTAGAGGGCCAGTGCCTACTAAATCTAGGAGGCTGAACTTGTAAGAAATCTTTAACAGTTTGCATATATTTAGCTTTATCTTCCATCTTTTTAAGAATTTCCTCAGCCTTGTTGCCAAACAGGCGGTCCTGATTTAAGGGAGCATCCAACAATTTAGCTTTAACATGATCAGGCAAAGATCACTCCTTTAACCAAGCATGCCTTCTGAGCACAGACCCAGTAACAGCAGCCCTGCAAGAGGCCTCTAATGAATCAAAACCACATTGCAAAGTATGTTTTCCAACTTGTTCAGCAGAATGCATTAAATCCTGTAATTCTTTATTTTCCACAGAGTCAGGAATCAACATAATTGTCTGTTTAAGCAATCCAATAACATGTTGCAGACCCTTTAACATATGAAACTGGCAGTTTACAGCCCTAATGGCCAAGGTTGCAGAAGAGTAAACCTTCTTACCCCCATCTATCCATTGCCCTGGAGTCTCTATCAAACGGGGTAGGATTTTTAGCAGTAGAAACCTTAATGCCCTTGGGCCCTGTGAAATAGTCTCTGGATCTGCAATAGGATTTTTAAAAAGGAACTTGTGTGACGCAGGCACCCTGCAGTATCCGTCAGGTTTTTTGGGAGCAGGAGGAAAGGAATCAGGGGCCAAACCAGATTCCGAAAAAGGATCATCAACAATGTCTAGTACAGGAGGAATAGCTAAAGGCCTATGCTGAGTAAGGAGTAAGAAATCCCTAAGCCTCTTTTTTGAATCAGAAAAATCCTGGCTTTCCCAGTGGAAATGCTCCCATAGAGTATGCAAGGTTTCCCCAAAAGAAAAGTCCTCTGGAGGGGAAGCAGAGGGAATGCAGTCCTCTGCATCAGAATCCTCATAAGTAGATAAGGGCAAATCCAACTCATCAGAAGAATCAGAAAAAACAGAATTCTGGTCAGAAGATTCATAAACAACTTCAGTCCTAGGCCTCTTAGAAGGGGGGGGGGGTTGGCTACCCCTGATTAGAGTTATTAAATCTTCAGCCATTCTTATCATTTGTTTTTAGGCAAAGAGGCCTGAGCACGTGGCCTGGGTGTCAGTTTTTTAGGCATGGTTCGAGATTTAGGCCTAAGTGAAGAAGGAGGCGGTTTAATATGCAAGTCCGTAGGCCTGAATACACCCTCAGAAGCAGGTGCCTGCACAGCGGCTCCGGACACATCCAAGGTAGAGACATCCGCGGGTTCCACAGGTGAAGCATCTTGCGGCATACCGGACTCCGAATTGGTCTCAGTAGAGGCCTGTGAATCAGAAGTAGCAGGTATCAAGGGCTGTGAAAGCACCTCACTGAGTACTGGCGAACTGGCGACTGACTTAGGAGAAGCGTGGTCGGCAGTTTTGGACCTCGGTGGCCTGCCTCTGTCCTTATCTTTGTGTATTTTCGGAATCACGGTAGTCGGATGGCGGACCGACGACATTTCTGGATAATTAAACCGAGAACCGAAATATTTAGAGGCAAAAATATACTGATGACGGACAGTGCGCTGATTAACTAAAGCACAAAACTGACAGCAAGGTACGTCATGGTCAGGGCCTAAGCAAGGGATACAGTATGAATGAAAATCTTTATGAGGTATTTGCTTTCCACAAGTAATGCAATTATTAGCTTTTACTGACATCGCTAAGGAGCAAGAAAAATTTTCCCCAACGGGGTACTTAGCTTTAGTTGAGGACTTCGGTTCTGAAACTCGAAAACGAAAATTTCAGGAGTCGGCCGACCGGCACTTGCAAACTGCTTCAGGCACCGCACAGCAAGAAAGACTAATGTAAGGGCGTCAGCTGCATGTTTTATACCCCTGACGACCTGACGTCATGAAAGAAGGGACAGCAAACGATGCAGGACTCAAGACTTTGTTAATCAGGCTGACTGAGGGCTACCTGCAAGCAGATAACCCAAATGTAATGGCTGCAACAGTGAAACACGAAGAACATCCTATGTTACACGTGAAATATACAAAATATAAAAAAAACATAACATTAACATATTGTACATACAGCTTCACATTTTAAAACGGAAAGAACAATCCCTTACATACCTTAATATTTAAAACCTCTTACTAATAAATAATCATTAAATTACAACTTCAAAGCATTAAGTTCCAACAGTGGATGAACAGATAAAAAGTTATTTAAACCTGGGATGGTGTTAGCATTTAACCTAAGCTGCCACAAAAGTTATTTATGTTCTAATTTTATTTGTCATTCATTTCCCCTAGGGTTAGGAACAATCTTCTCTAGTATACCAAACAGAACCATGTCAAACTGTACACAGCAGAGAGAATGTATAATGCACTATTAAAATTCTTATTTTTATGTTATACAAGTGCTCATAAATCCTTTTATGCAGATTTCTTTCCGTTTTACAATGTAAAATGCTGGACAGGTTGAGCACTTTGCCAAATAGACTTCCTCTTTACTTTGACAGTTTCCTCCATGAAAATAAATCCTGGATCTTATTCCATTTTCTAAAACAATTGTGTCTGCCTCCAAAATATAAGCACATTGATTGCAAAAAAAAACACATTTTACCATCACTTTTGTTTGTCTACCAAAAGATCCCATATCAGTACAGTAAGATCCCATATCTATTCTAAAATATTTTTCACATTACAGGTCATCTTGTAAGTAAATAATGGTTCACTGCCTAATACACTGAAAATCTCAGGGCAAACTTTAACTATATTCAATTGTTATCCACAATACATTTAATTTTGTTTGTATATTTACTATATTCCAGAACTATAGCTCATTCATATTTCTTGTTTCGAATAACCGATTCATTCTCATGCATACTAGCATTCTTATCAAAACCCACTCCCAAGAGAGATTTAAATTTTCATCCCCATTCTCTTAACACTTCTTCCTTTAAATTATAAACTAATTCCTCTGGGTAACTTCTAGAAATTAACATTTTAGAAGCATTATCCATTTCTTAAGTAAATCATCTTTATTAGAAGTCATCCTGGCCACCCTAATGTACTGCTCTTTTACTATGTTTTTCTTCTGGGTCAAAGGTTGGCAGCTTGAAAAGTGAAGATAAGTGTTACTGAAGGTGGGTTTCCTGTAAATTGTGGATTTAAAACCATTGTCTCTTACTGTAATCAAAGTGTCACGATAAGTTATACTAGTCCAATCCAGATGTGAAGTGAATTTAAGAAACTGAGTAGTAGTATTCAAATATTTCATATATTTATCACTTAAGCCGAAGAGGACAGCCCATAAAATAAAAACATCATCCAGGAACCTTAGGTATAAATTAAAGTACCTAAAACTCACTTTTAAAAACATAATCTCTCTCCCAATCCAGTAGGATAAAACTGGCATAAACTGGGGCAAAAGCAGCACCCACAGTTGCTCCCTTGACTTGTTTAAAAAGCTTACCTTCAAAGTAAAAAAAATGTTACTTGAAACCAAATATGTTATTTCTACAATAAAATTCAGTTTATCATTAGATAAAAATTCATAGTCCAGCAAGCTGTTATGAAACATTTCTAATCCTTCATTATTTGGAATAAATGAAAATAGGTCAATGACATCAGTTGTAAGGAGTATCAAATTTTCCTTCCATAATTCATTTATTTAATCTACCTAAGACATCAAATGAATCTTTTAGAAGGTGTGGGGTAGTATCATAAAATGATTTAAGATGTCTGTCTAAAAAAGAGCTAAAGGGGAAGTTTTCAAACCTTGGGCAGCAACAATTGATCTAAACTGTGTGATGGGGAAGAAAGAGGTAATTGGGAACATATTTTATGTGAGTGTAATGACTTGGCAGACTTAAAAAAATTCCCTGCAGACTAATTTCTCAGAAATACTGGGTAAGCAAATTGGAGCAACTAAGGAAAAAGAAGTTATGTACTCACTATAATGTTTCATCTGTGTTGTCCATTTTCATTCTTCCTCAACATATGGGTCCAGATCCGATCCTCATATCTGACTCAGCCTCTGTTCTACAGCTCATGGAAACCACAAACTCTCAAGCTCCTCCCTTACCGATTACGCTACAGGTTTTCCTCCTTCTCCAAATCTTGTTTGCAGCTCCCAAAAAATAGACATATTACCATATTCCACATATTAAGGAAAGTCACTTTCTGGAGGTCAAGAAAAAGGAAATTTAGTTCCTGAAGCACTCTCTCGTTGTTCCAGAAGTCATCAAAGAAACATGGAAGGGGGTTGGAGGGAGAGGAGTTGAGGAAGAATGAAAATGGACAATACAGATGAAATGTTATGGTGAGTACATAACTTCTTTATTTGATGTTGTCAATTTTCATTCATTCCTCAACATATAGGACAGAGTCCCCAGCTGACGAAATCCTGGGTGGAATCTAAGGAAGGATATTCCAGAGTACTCTAGATCCAAATGCCGCTCTTCCTCACGAGACAAGATCCAGTTTGCAACAAGTAATAAAGGTATGAGCACTGGCCCAAGCTGCAGCTGAACAATCATCATCCATGGAAGCTCTGGCTAGGAAGGCTGATGAGGTTGCCATGGATCTAGTTGAATGGACCTTTAAGGGTTGTTATATACAAAGAAAATACAGTCAAGTCACCCATTTTAATAAAGTTACTTTTGAAACCAGATGACTCAATTTGGTTTTCGAAAAGGACACAAACAATTGGTCATACTTCTTACATTTCTCAATTCTGTGCATATAGAAACGTTAACTGTATATGAATGTCCAATAAATGTAACATGTATTTGCCTTTGTTAGAGAAATGTGGAAAGAATACAGGGAGATTAATGGATTGATTAATGTTAGAATGTGACACCCCCTAGGAAGGAAAGGTTGGTTCTTAAGGATACCCTATCCTTATGAAAGATTAAGTAAGGATACTTAGAAGATAATGGTGGCAGTTCTGACACTCTCCTAGCTGATGTTATGGCTATGAGAAAAATTGTTTTCCAAGTTAAATATCTTAGTTCACATCTTGCTGCAGATTCAAAGGAACTCTAAGGTGGGGCCTGTAACATTACAGTAAGATCCCAAGGTGCATTATGGTCTTTGAATGGGGGGCTGTAGTAAAAATGCTCCTTTTATAAAGGCTTTACAAAGTCGTGAAGATGCTAAAGTAGAATTATTAACTCCAGTATATAAATTGGATATAGCAGCTAGCTGAAGTTTGACTGTACAGGGACTAGTCCCTTCACTGAAAATGGAAGCCAGGAATTCAAGGATCTTGTGTACAAGTGCTGAGAAAGGGTCTGTGTAATGTTGTTGTGCTTAAAAGGCCAAATTTTTCCATTTGCTCTTGTAGATTTTCCGGGTAGAGGCCTTATGAGAAGATAAAACAATGTGTTGCACTGGAGATGACAGCTTTGGCTGTCTGGCTATCAATGGAATTAGAGATACCATGCAGTTAAATTGAGGCCCAAGATATCTGGGTGTATCAAATCTGTCGGATGAGACAGGAGGTCTGAAATTGGATCCAGAATCCAAGGTTAGTAAACTAGATTGAAGCCAAAGGAAAGGAAACCAAATCTGTTGAGGCCAATAAGGGGCAATGAGGATGACTCTGCTCTTCAAATGAGATGCTTTCTGTAGAAATTTGGGGATTAAGGGAGTTGGAGGGTAAACATGCAGGAGACATGCGGGCCAATCGTGAAGGAGAGCATCGCTCTGCAACTCCCCCAGCATACGAATTAGGGCAAAGAACCTGCTGCATTTTGCTGGCCCCATTGGCAGACATTTCCACCACTTCTGTGTTGAGAAACCACTCATGAGGTAATAAAATGGACCTGGTCAACTTGTCTGCTATCACTTTGGATTTCCCTGGTATATGCATTGTTACCAGAAATCAATTTGAAGAGATGGCCCACTGCCACACACTCGAAGCTTGTCAACACAAGAGGTAAGATCTGGTTCCCCCTTGTTTGTTGATGTACCATACTGCAGACATACTGTCCGTTTGTATCATAATAGTCCTGGAAGGGAGAAGGTCTTGAAATGCCTGCAATGCTAGGAGTACTGCTCACATTTCTAGCACACTGATATGCAAGTTTGCCTTTACAGGGGACCATGTGCCTTGAACAGTCTTCCCCAAGAAATGCCCCCCCCACCCTATCTAGGAAGCGTCCATGGTCACTATGGCCTTGGGTTGAGGGAGGATGAATGGATGACCTTGCAAAAGTTTATCTGAGTGAATCTACCACCAAAGGAATCTTTTGCAAGCCTGAGTTATGCTGATCCTGGTGGACAAGGGTTAATGTAAGATGGACCACTGGGTTGCCAATGCCCATTGTAGAATTCTCATATGGTACCTTGCTAGTGGAAGCAGAAATATTGCCGCTGACATGGACCCCAGGGTCTGTAATAACTTGCTAGCTGGTAGCAATGAATTCGGAATTATTCTGACAGCTTGAAAATGAATGGTTTGAACCCCCGGTAAGGGCAGAGATGCCATCACTGATGTTGTGTTGAAACTGGCTCTGATGAATTCGAGAGACTGCGAAGGCTGAAGTTGAGATTTCTTGTGGTTGATTGTGATGCCCAGATTGGAACAAGTCTGGAGTACATAGTCTTGAGTTGTTATCAGTAGATGCTTGGTTGAGGTGGTAAGGAGCCAGTTGTTTAAGTATGGAAGCACTTGGAATTCTTGCAGTCTAAAGTGAGCTACCACTGCCATGCATTTGGTAAACACCTTGATGGCTGTGGTCAGACCAAAGGGCAGTGTTCTGAACTGGTAGTGACTGGCTCCCAGCTGGAAGTGTAGGTGTCTTCTCGGCCATCTGTTAATTTTTATGTGATAGCACACATCCTGGAAATCTAGAGCACATCCAATTGTCCTTGTGCAGGAAAGGCAAAATGGACTGAACCATAACTATCTGGAAGTTAGTAAGCTGAACTGACTTGTCCAGGATGTTGAGATCCAAGATTGGTCTCCAGCCTCCTATTCTTTTTGGCATTAAAAAGAATCTTGAATAAATTCTGGATTCTTTCTAGTCTGGGGGGAGATCCTGGATGACACTTTTGTCTAACAGCATTTGTATTTCTAAAGCTGCGGCTTTCCTCTGACTGAGTAGAACATTGGGAACTGTGTTTTGTAATGGCAGTGTTAGAGGAAAGGGAATTATATAGCCTCTTGAAATGATCCTCTGCACCCAAGTAACTTTTGTTAAGTTTTGCCAGGCTCTCTGATGCAGGGATAAATGATCCTAGATTGCCTCCAGAGGTGGGCAATTGGGCCTCCTTTCAGGCCTGTCAGAGAAAGAATCTCTGGACCCCTTGTTCTGCAGGCCTACTCTGCCATGTGGGCAGCATCTTCCATTGGAGTTCCCTTCTGTGCCTCAAGGGGAACTTTCTGCACATGGATCATGGAAAGGAGCCTGTGATTTCTTGAACCACATACTTTGACCACCTTGCCGATTCCTAGAAAAGGCTCTCTGACAGTCAAAAAACATACCACAACAGCAGACAAGTTTCTAACACCTGGAGAGCATGTCTTTAACTTTGGGGCCAAACAACAAACCTCCATCAAAAGGAGCACTGATGAAGGATGACTTGAAGGGCTCAGCAAGATCACACAGGTGCATCAAGGCATGTTTCCTGATGGAAAAGCCTGAACCTATTGCTCTTGAGGCTCCTTCAGGTGTATTTGAAAGAGCCTCATAGATGAAGTCAAAATGGACTGAAGGGTGGCTAACTGTGAAGCAACAGAAGACTCTGCCTCAGCAGTACTAGTCCCTGTAAGGGTTTTTGAGAGTTCCTTAATAAAATCCCTCTGTAATCTGGTAAAGTGCGCAAAGTAGTTCAGGGACCTGTGTGCGAAGGTCACTGATGCATATACTCACTTCCCAAATCTGTCCAGCGCCCTTAACTCTCTGGTGGGCAGAGAAACTCAGTTCCATGAGTTCTTTTTTGCTGGCTGCTGCCACAACCATAGTATCTACCGGTACTCCTTTGTTCAAAAACTCCATTCTTTTCAGATCCTATCTAGTCTCTTGATGATAGCTCTATAGAAAGTGGTTCCTTCCATGCCCGCTGGGAAATCAAATTGATGAGCTCACCAGTGGTCACCCAGGAGGTAGATGGGCCAACACCAAAAGCCACTAGGAATACCGATTACTCTTGAGAAGGGTGGACCAACCACCCCACTGTTTCAGGATCTCTAGAATGCCTCTGAATGAGACATTGTTTGGATCCTTCCTCCTCATTGAAATCAGTATCATCCGTAACTCACTCCTGAAGGGAGTCCAAGTACCTCCTCTTGCACTTCCTCTTCCTAGGGACTTCTTCAGTGGGATGCCTTGTAGAATTATTGGAAGATATAACGATACCCTGTGGGGTCACCTGGAGACCTTGGGCTAGCTGCCCCTGTGGAGTGGAAAGCTGAGACTCATGACACAAAGACTTCTGAGAACCAGAAGGAAGATCTGAGGGGGAAAGAGCCATCTGATCTCGAGACAAGAATACTTTCTCCACCACCTCGAAGGCAGAATACCTTGGGAAGAAAGAACCTGTCAGAACCAAGACAATGTGCTTCTGGACCAACGGTTCCCTCCAGCCCAAAGCCACCACCCACGAGGTAGCAGTCGGAGCAGAACTCTCTAATGCTGAGGCTTCGAGAGGCAGAGATGGCTCAGAGAACTTCAGGTCAATCCTAACCCTCCAGATCAGACAACAAAGCCTCAGGTCTGACAGCTCTTCAACTCCAACACACTCGGAGCTGAAATGCTCAGAAAAAGTGTCAGATGCACGGATACAGGTATCTGTAGATCCGAAACATATGGCCCTTAGATACTTGGATCAGAGGGCTCTGAAACTGAAGGATAGATCGCAGAAGGAACCAAAATAGGTGGACTTGTATGAGTTATGGCCTCCAGACTCACTGGGGTAGGGATCAGGAGAATTCTCATCTGTATTTGTGTCGAAAGAACCTTCCTCATCATTCTATCCATGTCCGCTTCTGTGAGACTTAAGGACGAATGGGAAGAGGTGATGCAGGTATAATGATGTCTTTCCAGGAAAAGCGATGGAAGATGGGACTGGCTCCAGAGACGATGCATATCTGGGTTCTAGGAATTGGTTTTGGCTACAAGGAAGTAGGATCTGAAGAGACAGACCTGGTGTCTGAAGTGGTAGGATCTGACAATCTAAGCAATAAACACACATTTGATGGGTGTCAGACAGGGGAATCCTGTGCCCACACTTATTGCATTTTTTTAAAACCCAAAGATTTATCTGCCATTGTTCTTACTAATCACAATACAAAAAAGCAGAAAGACAAGAAAATAAGGAGAAGGATTTTTTGTTTGTTCGTTTTTTTAAGGAAGATAGGTGGAAGGTATCACAGACTACAAACAATGGTAACTATAGAAATACCAACAAGTGGTTAGGAAAGAATAGACCAACAATGGAGAAAAGGGAGTTTGCTGAAATACATCATAGTCTAAAGGAGTTACCAACTATGGTAAAAGTACGGGTAAAGGGAGGGTAATAACTAGAAATATAAAACAGGTAAAGAAAAGTACTTATCGTTTGAAAAAAGAACAAAATTTACTCAACAGCTGTAGCAGCCACATGTGTTTCCAAAGGTGGCAAATAATATTTGGGGAAGGAGGGTAACTGCAGCATTATGGGTACGGAAGAAGCTCGAGAGTTTGTGGCTTCCATGAGCTGTAGAACAGCGGCCAAGTCAAATCAGAGGATCAGATCCAGACCCATATGTTGAGGAATGAATGAAAACGGCCATCAGATACGATTTTTGAGCTGAGATACACAGTCAGAATTGCCTAGACATAGTAAGGCCTTGATGAGTTTAATTCTTGTGGCTACCAAAAAAAGCAAGTACTAGAAAATGGAAATCGGCATCTAAACCACTCATATTAGAAGTAATGAATACAGTAAAAGAAATAAAAGAAATGAAAGTCGGATCTTTTGAAAAAGATAAGAGCAAATCACATAGAAAAATGGGAATTGTGGGAACAATACATGCAGAATAATGTTTTGCTGGAGGAATGAGTTTTTAGGGAAGGCAGGAATTATATCAGTTATATAATGTTCAACTGACAATGAAGATTATATGTGATGTATAATGTCTGCATCTGAAAATATGTCAATATGGTTTGTTTTCATTTATATAAATGTATGATTGCCTATGTTGCAAGTGATAATTCAGTAAAGATGTTTCATTTTTTTTTTTAAACGACAGCCACCTCCTCATCTCTGCTTATGGTACTGGCTGCTGTGACAACACAAGTATCCTTCACCACTGTAGACAACTGCAACACTCAAGGGGGGTGGTAGATGGGGACACTGCATAGAATAGTTCCTTAATGAACCTTCAGTGTGTGTGAGCATACAAAATAATACATATACTCATGGAGAAAGATCCCCATTGGCTTGTCCATAGGTTTGCAATTAACTTATGCAACAGGAGTCTGGGTGGTGGAAAGAAATCTGAAAAGCATGGACAGAACATGTAAACTTAACTATATTAAACTGTATTACATGTGCAAAAGCCTACAAAATAAACTGAACCATGTATTACTAACTCTTCAAAAAGGCTGCAAGCTACTGTGAGACTGGAGCATTTTTCCTATAAAACAGTTCATGCACACAGCAGAACACACTAAGCTGCACTCTTCAGCCAATGCAAAAGCAGAACAGCTAAGGGATGATCTGCAATCCACTAGCACATTATCATTACTACAATCAGTGTGTCATCAATGGAGGAGTTGAAATGCAATAAGAACTACATCTTATGGGTCTGAACAAGGCACTGAATTATGATCCAGAAAAGCTATCAGTTTTAGCTACAAGGTATAGAATCAAAATATCAACCAAGAGGACTCTGAAAATTATACCCTATGCTGTGTGGTCTTGTATGATCACATACAGCTTTGTCACTATAAGAGTTTAACAAAACTGGAATATTTTCATAAACCCAAATATATATATATATATATATATATATATATATATATATATATATATATATATAGATATAGATATAGATATATAGATATAGATATATATATTTACAGTTCTCTGCCTTCAAACAGGGTCTTGGTGATACAGGCAGTCTTTACAGGTCTCCTTTAAATAAAGCAAGTTTAGAAAATACTTATTTGTTTCAACAAATAACATTTCCTGACTTTGTGTGACACTCAAGAAACACTTTAATGTTGTTGCTGCTCCCAGCTGTACCATACTGCAGTGCATCTAAATACACAGAGGCAAAGCAAAGTCATTTTTCAACATCTACTCATTATTAGTTTGCCCACTAATACTCCACTGTGGTACAAAACTGTCAACAGCAGATTAATGATTTTCAACTACAACTGATCTGTCAATCTCCTGTCATGCGTTCTGCTTATAAATTAATAAGAAGAAGTCTCAAACGTCCATTTTACTGATTTTATTGATGGTTTTAATTTGAGAAAAAATGGTTTAAAATACTTGGCTAACAAAAGGCAAAACCAGTAGCTTCTTAATTAGAATTATGCTCAAGGTGCAGTAAAATTAATAGAGTTGGGTTTCTTTGCATAGTGTTGATCATTTTATGAAAAGCTGGGATATGAAGCTATATTTCCTTCTTGGTCCTAAAGGTGCATGCACGTGCAACCACACACACACAAAATCTATAAAAAATGTTTCCTTGAAAGGATATGTTGAAAATTTGCACTTCCATAACACAAAATACAGACAAAGTAAAATAATGACCTACATAAATGTGTATAGCAAAATGAACAATCCAGTATCTATTGTGAAAAAACATTCATACCTGAATAAAATGACGGAGAACATAGTGGATTTCACCATTCTGAGTTTTCTCTAACAGCACCTTGTGAAATGTGACAAATTCCTTTGTGCCTAATTCTGCATACAGGATAACAACTGGAACACCCTGCTTCAGTGAAGGGAACTTGTGATCTCCTTTATAAAGATATGGCTCAGGTCTGTGATGTAAATATCCAAAACAGCTGATCAGTGTTTATAGGAACAGATTAGGAAACTGTAATAAACACACATAGTAGTCTTTCATTTACATGCAGAATGTTTAACTTGCATTTACATACAGAATGTTTAACTTAACTGAAATTATTCATCTGTTAATCAGGTTAAGTGGTCATCGTGGACCCATTTCAGCCATAATCCAGACAAC
Source organism: Protopterus annectens (assembly GCF_019279795.1). Taxonomy (NCBI): domain Eukaryota; kingdom Metazoa; phylum Chordata; order Ceratodontiformes; family Protopteridae; genus Protopterus; species Protopterus annectens. The sequence continues at coordinate 306,063,781 of NC_056736.1, read as the reverse complement.
AATGGCAAAGGTAAATTGATGGCTTAGAATGGTAAATCATTGACATGCTTTTTGAAAGTTGTAAGAAAGTAGGGCAGTTGACGAAACCCCCACACAGAGACGGGAGGACATGTGAGCACAACACAGACAGTAACCAGACATCAAACTAGAAACCCATACACTGAAGCTGTAAGGCAGAGATCTTAATCACCGAACTACCGCATGCATTTTAATTTTTAGGACCAAAACTATTCTGTTTTGACCAAAAGTGATGTGATGGTCCACCTGCAATAAATGCAATGACAATGGAACAAATGTTATAAACTACCGTTTTTACAGGACCAACGTAAGTTCAGTTGAACTACTGGGGGAACGATATCCATGGGTGATCATGCTGACCTACTCCTGTTCCCATCACTTTGGCTGCAATTACTCGAGTTTTCTGGCTAGCAGGAGCCCTTCACTGGGAGGAAGGTACTGTGTTAGATACACTAATTAAATAACCACTTATGCATACAAAGAGAAGTACATCATTTATTTCTAACTGGCTTAAAATGGCATTTGAAAAATGACACTGTAGAAAAAAGTGTGCAGCTCAGATGCTTAGTAATGAAAACTGGACCTCACAGACACACACAGTAAAGTGTGTGTATGAGTGAAAATGAGAGAGAGAGAAAGAGATACTGTGGTTAGTTTACTACCTGGCAACAACCTATGATTCTATACAAGTAAAGCTTACTGTGGCTTAAAGAAGACACAGCATGTACAATTTTTAAATGTGACTTATGTATCTGCTGAATATTCATAATTCCTGCACATTTACTTGAGTTTTTATAGGTTCATAGATTAGTACTAGGCTAACTGTCCTTGTGGGGCATTTTAAGCCTAGCCAATTACCCCATGTGAGAATCAAACCCTGCACCTTGGGTGCATAAGGCAAACATCTTAACCATAAAATTATAGAGCCAGACTGAATAGCAGCTAAACTAAGTGTAGACTAAGTGTACACAATCTGTACTCAAGAACATCCCTACTACATTTTTTGCTCCTTCTAGTCAGAAAGATTACATTAACTGTACAAGTAGACTACACTTTGTGGTAACCTTTATGAATCCATGTCAGTACTTCAAGCTGTAAGAAAATCAGCAGGAAAACTAACATTAGGAGGGAGAAGATGTGAGTTATGTTTGTGCTGTCTGTTCCCTCAGAACACTGTACACAGTGTGGGTGGTGATGAATCCCAGGTATGGTTTACAAAAAAAAAAAAAGTTTTGGTTACATGTTTCATGAAGGTATACAGTACTTTTCTTTATCTGCAACAAATGAAATTCAAATGTCCAAAGAATCTTTAAAAAGGTGCTATATATCAGTACTATATGTCTGAGTATTCTAAAACAGCTATGGAAAAGGAATCAGACTAATCAGTGTATCAGACCAAAATACAACAATATAAAAATACATGGATATTAGCAGAAAAATGCATCTAGTTGTTTATTTAACCACCCTGCCACTACAGTCATACTGGAAAATTGTCTTTTATCATCACCCCTTTCCACTTCTCTCCAATATAGGCTGAAAAATACAAGTGCACTGTAGCTAACATAGAACCACTGGGGAAAATAGTTATTATGGATCTTCATAATGACCTAAACCTGTTTCCTTCTCTCTAGCTGCAGTAAAGCAAGATTCTCCAGTATTCTCCAACACCTGATGCAACACTTCTGTGTATCAAAGTCACAAAGAAGATGGGCCTGTCTTGCAGTCTGGATGATTACCATCTAGCAACTCTCCCGGTCTTCTCTAGGGAGTTACTGAAGTGGTGTCATACTGCTCGTCCTCCTTCAAGAAAGGTACTACAGCTGATGACTGCAACATCCTCGTCCCAAGGCCAACCCTCTAATGCTTGTGCAACTACTTAAAACATGCAACATTAGCCTGAGGCTGGGCCTGGGCCAGCAGTTAGTCTCAGCTGAAGAAATTACTGGTTTATTAAGTCTGCCCAATGACTTCTGTTAGTCTTGTGTAGCTCCCACAACATCCTCGTCCGAAGGCCAACCCTCTAATGCTTGTGCAACTACTTAAAACATGCAACATTAGCCTGAGGCTTGGCCTGGGCCAGCAGACAGTCTCAGCTGAAGAAATTACTGGTTTATTAAGTCTGCCCAATGACTTCTGTCAGTCTTGTGTAGCTCCCACAACATCCTCGTCCCAAGGCCAACCCTCTAATGCTTGTGCAACTACTTAAAACATGCAACATTAGCCTGAGGCTTGGCCTGGGCCAGCAGACAGTCTCAGCTGAAGAAATTACTGGTTTATTAAGTCTGCCCAATGACTTCTGTTAGTCTTGTGTAGCTCCCTTCCCCTTTTTCCTTTCTTCAGTCTGTTTCAGCATCTGTTACATCAGTCTGTGTATATGCATGTGTATATATATATATATATATATATATATATATATATATATATATATATGTATGGATCTACCTTAGTAGATCGACAAGTTAAAAAAGCGAAAACGAATTCACCGACGCCAGAAGATCGCAAATCACTTCACCGACGCCAGAAGATCGACAAGGCAGAAGACCGACGGAGGAAGACACCGACGCTGAGAACACTGCGATGGGGAAAGGATGTGTAAGTATGCGGTAGTGACGGACGATAGGGTGCGAGTAAGGTAAGTGTGCGATGTTGACGGTGTGTAGGGGTAGGGGTTGGATAAGTGAGTTAGGGTTAGGGCGGGTTAGGTAAGGGTGCAAGTAAGGTAAGTGTGCGATGTTGGGCGGTCTGTAGGGTAGGGGTGGGATAAGTGAGTTAGGGTTAGGGCGCGGGTTAGGTAAGGGTGCGAGTAAGGTAAGTGTGCAATGTTGGTGGTCTGTAGGGGTAGGGGTGGGATAAGTGAGTTAGGGTTAGGGCGCGGGTTAGGTGAGTGTGCAATAGTGACGGACCTTAGGGTAAGGGTTTGGGTTAGGGTTGTAGATAGTTGTGTATGTATGGGTTACTGTTCGTTTGTAAGGATTTTGGTGTGCTTGTGTTGTTTGTGTGGGTTTTGGATAGGGGATTTGTTTTGTTTGTTGGTATGATGTGTCGGGTGTATGCAATGTTGTGTTTGTGCACTGTCGATCTTCTGGCGCCGGTGAAGTGATTTGCGATCTTCTGGCCAGTGAATTGCTTAAGCTTTTTAACTTGTCGATCTACTAAGGTAGATCCATATATATATATATATATATATATATATATATATATATATATATATATATATATATATACACACATACACACATACATACACACACACAGTGGATATAAAAAGTGTACACAGCCCTGTTAAAATGCCAGGTTTTTGTGATATAAAAAAATAAGACCACAATAAATCATTTCAAAACTTTTCCCACCTTTAATGTGACTTATAACCTGTACAATTTAATTGAAAAACAAACAAATCTGTTAGGGGAAAAATATAAAAAATAGACAATAAGCTGTTTGCATAAGTGTGCACACACAAACTAATACTTTATTGAAGCACCTTTGATTTAATTACAGCATTCAGTCTCCTTGGGTAGGAGTCTATCAGCATAGCACATCTTGACTTGGCAATATTTGCCCACTCTTCCATGCAAAAGTGCTCCAAATCTGTCAGATTGCAAGGGCATCTATTGTGCACAGCCCTCTCCAGGTTGTCCCACAGATTTTCTATTGGATTTAGGTCTGGGCTCTGGCTGGGCCATTCCAAAACTTAATTTTCTTCTGGTGAAGCCATTCTTTTCTTGATTTAGATGTATGCTTAGGGTTACTGTCATGTTGAAAGGTGAAATTCCTCTTCATCTTCAGCTTTCTAGAAAATGCCTGAAGGTTTTGGGCCAAAAATGAATGGTATTTGGAACTGTTCATAATTCTCTCCACCTTGACTACAGCCCCAGTTCCAGCTGAAGAAAAACAACCCCAAAGCATGATACTACCACCACCGTGCTTCACTGTGGGGATGGTGTTCTTTTGGTGATGCTAAGTGTTGTTTTTGTGCCAAACATACCTTTTGGAATTGCGGCTAAAAAGTTCAACCTTGGTCTCATCAGGCCATAACACATTTTCCCAAAAAGACATGATGTATTTTTTTGCAAATTTTTAGCCGGGCCTGGATGTTTCTGTCTGTGTAAGAAAAAGCTTCCATCGTGCAACCCTACCCCATAGTCCAGACATATGGAGAATACGGGAGATTGTTGTCACATGTAGTACACAACCAGTACTTGCCAGAAATTCCTGCAGCTCCTTTAGTGTTGCTGTAGGTCTCCTGACCAGTTTTCGTCTTGTCTTTTCATCAATTTTGGAGGGACATCCAGTTATTTACAACGTCATTGTTGTCCCATATTTTCTCCACATTTTGAGGACTGTCTTCACTGTGTTCCATGGTATAGCCAACGCTGTGGAAATTTTTTTGTACCCTTCTCCTGACTTGATACCGTTCAACAATGAGATCCCCTTGATGCTTTGCAAGCTCTCTGAGAACCATGCCTTTTACTGTAGCAGGCAACTGAGTAAATGTCAGGAAAATCCTGCTAAGACAGCTGAACTTTATTTGGGGTTAATCAGAGACTCTTTAATTGATGGCTGGTAAATACTCAAGAAGACTGAATGCTGTAATTAAATCAAAAGGTGCCTCAACAAAGTATTAGTTTAAGGGTGTGCACACATGCAACCAGGTTTATGTACATTTTTTATTTTTTATATTTTTTCCCCTAACAGATTTGTTTTTTTCAATTGAATTGTACAGGTTATAGGTCATATTAGTGGTGGGAAAAGTTTTGAAATGATTAATTGTGGTCTAATTTTTTTACATCACAAAAACCTGGCATTTTAACAGGGGTGTGTACACTTTTTATATTCAGTGTGTGTGTGTATATATATATACACACACACACACAGATGTATAAATATATATATGTGTGTGTGTGTGTGTGTATATATATATATATATATATATATATATATATATATATATACATATATATATATATATATATATATATTTATATTCCATCATCTTTTCTAACATCTTAAAGAGTCCTACTACCACGTCTGCAAAGTTTCTCCTGCTGACAGTTTTAAATGATCTTGCAAATAACCTTTCATCCTTCCAGATTCTGCCGCTAGTTTTCCACTTTAAATTTTACACCACATATTTCTTGTTCATGGTGTGCAGTCACATAAAAATCTTCATTTCCCTCTTCTAATACAGTGTACACTGCCAGTGAAATGAACCATAATTCACATTCAATGTTCTCATTCTCCTAACAGTCTGAATAAATCTCATCATTACACACACAGCCAAATTAATGACCTTCAGAAATGGCTTTGCACAGTCAGGTTTTTGGAAGTTATTTTGACAGTTGTTGATTTATGAAAGTATAGATTCAAAATCAATAGTTCACTGGATGCATGTCTGCATATGGTATAACATGTATCAGAAAAATGGAGAAACTGCTTATTTTCTGTATGGTGTGGCACCTCTCACAATGCAAGCAAACCTTCAAAACAACTTCAGCCTTATTTGGTTAATAAAGTTGTGTAAGAACTTACCGTAACAGTAGATGTCCTACTGATCACTGTTACAGTATTCCTGACATATGGGTTATCACCACTGACGTCCGGCTGCAGTATCACAACTTTATCTTCCGGAGGTTGTACATCCGATGCACAACCTCAGCTCATATGCATTGGGGTACATAGATGGTCATACAAGTGTGGATCCTCAAACTGTCTCCAAGCCAGCAGCCTGAACTACAGAGAAAGGGAGACTGGTCAGCTGAGAGAGGGTTGTAACAGCTTGTTTTTTTCTCTATAGAAGTATTACTGATTCCCTTTATTCTGGGAGGCAGAGTGCTGCAAGTTTTGATTTTATCCCGATAAGGACTAGTGTATTTTATTTTATTACCATACCAGGGTGTAGCATGAATAGCTAAGAAAACTCCCCCATTCTCATGTAATGGAGCAGAGGTTAAAACAAAGGGGGGGAGGCAATAGGTAAGTTGAAATGAGGTAGAGAAGAGGGGATGGTGGGAAGGAACACTGTGACAGTCATCAGTAGGACATTTACTGTTATGGTAAATTCTTACACAACTGTACTATGTCCTGACTGAAATCACTGCTGCAGTACTCCTGCCATATGCGTGATTCCCAGAGTTGACAGAGGAAGGAAGCAGGCTACTGAGTAGAAAAGTTGTCCAGCAGTGCAGACAGGACTGACCTAGCAAATGCTATCCTGGACCTGAAAAAAAGCATCAATTTTGTATTGTTTAGTAAAGGTGCTTACAGGGGAGCAAGTGGCAGCCTCCAAGACAGACTTGGAATCTACTCCTTTGTGAAAAGCCCCTGAGGAAGCCACTGTCCTGGTTGAATGTGCTTTAATGCAGGAAGGCAAAGTCTTACCATAGTGGAAGTAGCAGAAAGACACAGCCTTAGAAATCCAAGCTGCAAGAGCATGACTGGACACTGGCTGGACCAGCATAAGGCTCATAAATGATAGGATCATAGGCATTTACTAGGCCTGGAGGTCATTTCAAGCCTAGCCTTTTCATCCAAATGTAATACCATAGATATGCTAGTCAATACCCAGGACTGCATTTACTAATGACTGCCCATGTCTGGGAGGGCTGTGGGCACTATCGCTGGTAAAATTTTACACTGCCCCAGCCACTAGTCCAGATTCTTCTTAAACAGTGTCAGAGGTGCTCCGTTTCACATTAACTGGTAGCCTAGTCCAAAAAAGTGGCAGTCGCTGGGAGACAAATCTGTCCCTCCAACATATCCTATTTAAGTGGCACGCCATATTTAGGTCACTGGAATTGGTAGCGCTAGCCCAGTTTGACTTGCGGATATGCAGCAAGTTCATTAGGTTTGGGTCTGAGATTACTCTGCAAGCCAGACATGTCTCCCCTAAGTAGTCTATACGACGCAGAGTATAATGACAGGGACTTTAGTCGGTCTGTATATGGCATGTGCTAGAGTCGCTTGATCTTCTTTGTTAGAAACCTCTGCGGTCTCTCCAATTACTGCAGATGCTTTGCATGGTAGATGCCAAACTGGGTGTTATACTCAATTATGGGCAGAATTAGTGCCGAGTATAGAAGGATTATAACCGCCTTTGCTCTTAAGGCGATGCCTTCACTAATAAAGTGTCCTATATAGAAAGCCTTCCTTACTACAGTAGCCACATAGTGGTCGAAGTTAAGGTCATGGTCAACTTATGATCCCAGATCCCTTCCCACTTCGTGGGTACTTAGGGTACTTTTGTTGCTTTGAGAACGTGAAAGGACATTGTTTTTGCTGAAAGGAATGATGACTGGTGCCAGAGCCATGGCCTCAAGCTAAACGCCAAAAAGTGTATAGTCATCCCCTTTGGCAAAAACAAAGTGCCCACAAATTACCACATAGGTGGTAATCCATTAAGTACAGAAGAAGTACTTAGGGACCTGGGGACCCAAGTTGATAGCAATCTCTCATTTGACAACCACGTGGCCAAAGTGGTTAGAAAAACATTTTATATAGCCCACCTAATCATGAAGGGATTCACATCTAGATTAGGGGAGGTCATCGTGCCTCTTTACTCATCCCTCATCAGGCCCATAATCGAGTACAATGCCCCTTTTGGGATGTACCTTACCAGACACCTGCAGCAACTGAAAAGACACCAAAAGTACCTCACCAAGAGGATCAAAGGGCTCAAACAGATGCCATATGCTGCCCGGTTAAAGAAACTCAGTGGCATACCGCCTGCTCAGAGGTGACCTGTGCCTGACGTATAAGGCCATGTCCAACCCGGAATTAAGGGACATGCTGCACCTCAAAAAATCGAAATCCCATCGAGCTACACGCTCGAGAGACTTGAACTTCAGCATTGAAATAAATAGGACATGCTGGAGTGACAGATTCATAACCCAGAGGCTCCCTTCACTCTGGAATAAAATCCCAGTCAAGGTTAGGCAGAGTCCCTCATTGACTCTCTTCAAGAGGAGTCTTGATGAGTGGATGGGAGATCATAGGTTTACCCCGGGTATCACTTCTGTTTCACTGTTAGACAGAGGCACAGTATAATAACCTCGAAAAAGGGCATAGCAAAATTAATTTAAAATGGGTGGCGAAAGCCAAACACACTCTGGCTAGGCTTATAAATGCCCTAGGGCAGATAGCCTAGTATGAACCTATGAACCTATGACGCAATTCTTTGCATTCAGTTTGAGACCGTGACTAAGACACCCGCCGTTGGTCTGTGAAAGACCCTCCTGAAGTATACTGACATCATATGGGGATTCAATAATTGCACCCAGTTTGCAGTCATCTGCAAACTTGGCCAGCCACAACCCCTTAGTTTTGGCCTGAACTTCTGAGAAGTATATACCAAACAGTAGGGGATCCAGCACACACCCTGTGGCACCCATCTGGTGATAGGCCTGCTGGTTGATGTGGAGTCACCCACTTTGATAGTGTGTCATTGGTTTGTGAACCAGTTGACAACCCATATTTCAACAAAGGGGTTTACATTCAGTTTAAGTTTATCAGTAATGCTTGAGAATGAGATCGTATTGAAAGCCTTTGACAAGTCGAGGTATGCTGTGTGCACAGATTTGCCTGGTCAATGGCCCTTGGTCACATTTTTGAAGAAATCCACCACATTTAACAGGCAGGATCTGCCCTTGATAAAACTGAATTGGGCTGGACCCAGGATATGGAGGTCACCTATGTCTTTATTTATGAGGTCCATAATGATACGGTCCATGCCCTTACAGATACGGATGGTTAGGTTTATTGGTTTGTAATTCCCCATGTCAGTTGCTAGGCCACCTTTGTGGAGGGGAATAACTGTTGCTGTTCTTCATTCCACAGGAACAAAGCCTGTGGTTAGGCTATGATTGAAAAGAGTACTTACTGGTGATGGCTAGTTTATGTTTTAGCCTGTTTAGAAGACAGCCTGGCATGTCATCTGGTCCCACAGAGGCTGTTTTTTTTTTTCTTGGACAAGGCTTTAATGACCAGTTCTTCAGATATGCAAGGTGAAGGGAGGTTTGGGGGAAGAATTGTGATAAGTTTGAGGGGATAACGGAGTGAAATATTTGCCAAACCTATCCACTAGTAGGTATGCTATCTCTGTGGCATCAGTGTGTGTGATACCATTAGTCACTACTTCTGCACATGCTTGGGTCCTACCTTTTAGGCTACATAGGTAGCTGTAAAAGGCATATGGTTATCCTTGGCTGTGCTTGCTAAGTTTTTCTCAAAGAAGCCCTTAGAGGATTTGACATGTTGTCTTAGTTGCCTGTGAGGCTGAGGAGAGTGCTTTTCCATTGTTGGGGCCTTGCCTTTATTTTCTTGAACAGCAACTTTTTGCATTTATTGTAAAGTCTGTTGATGCTGGATATCCACTATGGCAGCTTTTACTTGGGGCTCTGGCTTTGATTCTTTCTGGTACAGTCGAGTCTATACACTTAAGCAAGTGATTGTACAAGCCTTTAGTGTAAGCTTCGGTGTAGTTACCACTTCCAGCTGGGGGTGGGGCTTGGAATGCATTTATAACTTCACCTAGGAGGGTATAGTTTGCTTGAAGTTTTTTAGTCTGATTTCACCATTTGTGAGTTCCGGTGTTAGTGCCAGCTCGAAGGTGACTGATTTGATTTAACTAATATGATCTGACAGTTACGGCAAAGCATCTGTTTGACATAGGGTTGCCACCTTCCTTCACGGCTAAAACCGGAGCAAAGCCATGCCCCTCGCGTCACCAGTAACCCCGCCCACCCCAACCTCCTCTCCCGCCAACATACCTCCTATTTTGTGATGTCACGACAGCATCACTCAATGGGAACGCCCTCTTTTTTCGTTCCCGCCGCCTGCTTTTTGCTGATTTACTATGCTTTTCTGTAAAAAAAGCATAGTAAATCAGCCGTTTTACAAACTCCGATAGTCTGTTTCCTTTTTGAAACAGAATACCGGAGTTTGTACGGTGTTTTCCGGACTACCGGAGAACAAGTTTGACTTACTGATAGTCCGGAAAAAAAACGGAGGGGTGGCAAGCCTAGTTTGACATGTTAGTGAGGACCAGATCTAGTATGTTTGTTCCTTTTGTCGGGGGTATGAAAAATTTGTTCCAGGGCATTTAATTTAAAGTCAAGGAACTTTTGCGCTAGCGAGTTAGGGTGAGCGTATGCTTCCCAGTTGATGGTGGAATAATTGAAATCCCCCATAACCAGTGTGTTTGGGAATATTTGAATTGACTCCAGTTTGGTCAAGTAGGCTTCATGCGCATCATGACCCATGGAGGGAGATCTATAACTGGCTATGACTTGAATGGGAGTCTCACCCACAGTAACCTGAACTTGGAGTAACTCCATGGACCTGTTCAGTCCAACAAGATTGGAGATTAATTTATCTCTAATATAGACAGAAACACCATCTCCTATGGTTCTCACACGTTTGTTTTGCAGTCTGAAGGTGTGGAAGACATTGTAGCCTTGCAAAGCCAGGGTACTCTCTGAGGTCTTGAACCAGGTTTCTGTGGCTGTACAGACATCTACAACTTCCAGTGAAAGAAGTGCTTCCAGGGTATGCAGTTTTTGGTTTAACCTCATAGCGTTCAGCAGCATGACCCTTATTTTGCTGTGATTGGCAAATTTCACATCTGTAAGTTTGTTTTCAAGACCTTGCCTAAAAAAGGCACTACTGGGGAGGCAAGAACCTTTGCCAGCAGCTGAAAGCTAGTACTGCCAGGTGCAAACAATGTCTGGCAAAGCAGCGAGGTTGCCGAAAGCTAGTACTGCCAGGTGCAAACAGTGTCTGGCAAAGCAGCGAGGTTTGTCGACCTTGGCTTCCCAGGTTGACAGAAACTGGATCCCATTTGAAAGACACCAAAAATTAAGCCACTTATTGAAACCAATGATTTTTTTTGTTTATACTGTGGCATCATTCTAAGTGAGGGTAGCATACTGTTCAAGGCTAGGGACATACCTGCCTGGGACACACTCAAAGAGCTCAATCATGTCTCTCTTCATACAGTCCAGTGAGGTACATCTCAAGCTGTTCACTCAAACATGAACTATGACACAGTCATAATGGGACTTGTTGCTCAGATACCAGAGTGTATGCATGATCTGATAAATACTGGCACTGGACAGGCAGCTGACCGTGAATTTCTCCTTGTCCAGTCTGGTGAGTGGGACATCGGTGTGTCTCACTATGGAGTCTCCAATGACAAGAAAATTTGGTTTTTGAGTGTTAACCGGCTTGGTAGGTGAGACATTGATGTTACTATGTGTCAAGGGTGGTGTGGGAACTGTGTTAGTTGTAGCAGTCTTGTGTTTTGGAGGTCTCTGGTGTTTTACGTTTTTTGAGAGAACCTCCGCTTGTGTTAATTTTTGTGTTTGATGCATACTATGTGTAAGAGTAGTGGCACTATTTGCATGAGTAGTGGTGGGTGGGTTGACAACCTTTTCAGTGTTACTGCTTCGAGTGTGAGGGAGCATGGATTCAAGATTCTTGGTGTAGATGCATCTCTCGCACTCTGTTCTAGACTGAGTTATTAGTAGAAGGTTGTCAGTGCGCATGAAGCAATTGCTACACTGCCTCAAGAGACCCAAGTCAACAAGGTTGGTAGGAGAAACAAGGGTAGTCCAACTGTCTATAATGCTAGGTTGAACTGTTATCACAAAGGGGGGCTTTTTAGGACCGCTCAAGGAGGAACTCAGTGGATAGATATCTCTGCAGGGTTTTTTTTTTTTTTTTTTTTTTTGCTGATGGTTTAATAAGTTACAACTCACTAGCAGTATTTCTTTTCACAAGAAAAGTACTAAGGATGAGGGATTCACTAATGTGCTACAGCTGTATACAAGGGAAAAATTTAGAATTTATCTGTCCGGCCATGGCATATGACAATTCCACGGCAGTGTGTGGTGCTGACCAAAATGCAAACAAGCAGAAACCTGCCCAAACACAGGGCTTAAAAATCACAAGTTAAAAACGTGAAAAAATTTTTACAAAGGTTCAAAAGGACGAATGAGGATGCTTACTCCAAGCCCTAGACTAACCACCCTTCACCAGACAGGTGCCAATCAGCACACTTCTCTCACTAGAGTGCAGGAGGGCCCTTTCCAATTAAAAATGGCCTGGAAAATGTACTGAGAACAAACAGCCACTACAAACAGACCCAGATGCAGCAAACCTGTATCTGGACTATGCTACAGCTACTACCTACCTTCATTTCTGCAGGAGACACCAGAGAATGTCTAACACAGTAGAAAAATAGCAGTGAGATACTAAAAGATGTTTTAAATAGCAGAAAAACAGCAAGGACACTCTAAAGAATGTTTTAAACAACTAAAAAAAATCAGTTATTTTAACACTGCTTGGTGGGAAAACCAAAACAATCAGAACAGATTGCTTTGCAACAGTGAAAAATACCTGTAAATACTTAAACAGTGAAAACAGCAAAAAAAGAGCTTTGCAAACAGTGAAAACAGCAATAAAATGCTATCTAACAGGCACATTAACGCAGACAATTGCAGTACAACAGTGCAGTTTAATACACAGTACTTGAATACAGTTTTAAAGTAGGTGGCAGGCAATAAAAAGTGCAGTAAATAGTATAAATAAGCAAAAAAAAGGCAACTTATGGTTTTGGGGGAGCTCAGAATCCTCTAATCATCTGGTATCTCAGCTCAGAGTTGTGGCTGGTAGCCAACCTCAATTCAGCTAGGTTCAAACAAGCCAGTCAGTCTATCTGAAAAATTTAGTTTTGTCCACATAAAATCTGAGTTGCCTGCGAGTGTCCACAGAATGTAAGACCATTTCCCCCCTGTTTTGTGGAATGAGGAAGAAAGTGGGCAGGTGAATAGTCTGATTTTGGGACAGCTGGTTCACTACCTTAGGCATGAAGGTCAGATTGGTTGCGACAGTCGCTCTGTCCTTGTACAAAAATAAGAAAAGGGAGAATAGCCATGAGAGTTTGTAACTCAAACTCTGCTAGCACAGGTGAAAGCCAAGAGGATAGCTTTCCAAGTACAGAATTTTAGAGAAATGGAAGATGCTGCTTCAAAAGGAGGCAGTGTTAGCTTTTCTACTTTTAAGATCCCAAGGGGGAGAGATTGGTTTCTTTGGTGGGTTAACTTGCAGGACTCCCCTGGGGAAAGCTTAACCTCCACCCTAGCCATAAGTTGAGTGCAAAGGAGGCAGGCATTGATAGCAGAGAGGTGAGCTTTTATAGTAAAGTAGGCCAAACCAAGTAGTTTGCAGAGATATTGCAGTACAGCAGAAACTTGTGATGAGTGGGTTTCTGATTATGTTTGCGGCACCAATAAGGAAACCTTTTTTATTTAGCTATGTTAGATTTTCTAGTAGTGGGTTTCCTGTCCTCTTGCACAACTTGAACAACACCTTCTCAAAAATGAGAAATTAAAATCCTATCATCCATAGGGTCAAGTCGAGAGATGGAATGGCTTTGGTGGAGCAGCAGTCTTTGCTGCTGAGTTATTAGGTCCAGTTAAAGAGATATTCTCCTGTAATTTCCTTTGTCAGGGGAAACAATGTTGCCTTGGTCAAAGTGGTGTCAGTAAAAGGAGTCTGGGTGCCTCCTTTTGTGCCTTGAGAAGAATTTTCAGAAGAAATGGCAGAGGAGGAAAAACAGAGGAACTTCACTGTCCACTGCACGGAAAAGGCATCTATTCTCCAGGCTGTCAAACAAAGGTTCCTGGTGCAGAACTGGGGGAGCCGATGGTTGGTTCGTGACTTATGGTTGGTTGGTGACTCAAAGTATGTCCATTCATGGTGGTCCTCCAAGAAGTAGCTTAGGCAGTCTGACAGCACATTTTCTTGAGAAGGGATGTATGTGGCTGTTTGCATGATTTCCATTTGGGTTGCCAAGTTCCAAGCCTCCTGTGCTAACTTCAACAGATGGTAAGACCTGGTGCCTCCCTGCTTGTTTATGTACCACATGACTGTGGTGTTGTCTGTGTACACTAGGTGTGGCCCAAGTTTCCAAAAGTGGCAAAAATCTGAAGAGTTTGCAGAAGAAACATCATTTCCTTCAGACTAATATGTTCCTTCAGGACTGAGGTTGCCATTCCCCTACACATGGGGTGATTCTGTCCATGTCTCCCACACCTCATTCAGGCATCTGTGTGAAACTCTTGAAGAGGAGAGGTGGTGTGAATGGTTGCCCTGAGTTGAGGAAGACATGTCCCTTCCTCCAAAGCAGCTCCTTTTTGAGAGGAAGGAATTGGGCATCAAGATGTCCAAGGGGAGTCAATGCTGGGAAAACAAAGATTTCAGGTGCCACTGGATTTTTCGCATGTGAAGTCTGGCCATTGTGAGCATAGCGATGGTGGCTGCAATGAATCCCAAAGTCTTTGGCATCTCCCTTGCTGAGCAATGGGTTGCTGAGGAGAGATTCTGGAAAAAACTGAACAGACTCTGAACTTTCTTCTTGTGGAGGAAGGCATGCATTTTCTTTGTGGATTTTTTGTAGTTTAAAGTCAAACCCAGACCTGTCAGAAGTTGGAGGGTGAAATGTAGAAGATGAAGAACAGTTTCTGGAGTGAAGGCCTTGATCAGTAGGTTGTCCACGTAGGGTAAAATTTGGATTCCCTGAGTGTGACAGAAAGCTACTACTGAAGCTAGACACTTTTTGAAAACTCCTGGAGTTGTGGAAAGACAAAAAGAGCAGTAAGTTGAACATGCGAGGAGACAGAGGAAAACCTGAGGAATCTCCTGCAAGAACGGATGGGTACATGTAAGTAGGCATCCTTCAGATATAGTGACACAAAAAAGCTTGAGGAAGGAAGAAGAGTGTGAACAGAGAGAGCATTTTGAAAGTTGGTACCTTCAAATAAGTGTTAGGAGGGACAGGTCTACGATGGGTCTCCAATGCCCTTTTTTCCTTAGGAATAGAGAAATCCTGGAGTAAAATAATTTTCCCATGTAGTCCTTTGGTGGCCTGATTGAAGAGGTCTAGAATAATTGGGGTCAGAAGGGATATTTTGTTTTTAAAAAATTGTGGCATGCCTTTCAGAGGAGGAATATTTTCTAAAGACATGGAATAACCACCCTTGATGATGGAGAGGACCCACTTATCTCTGGTAATAGCTTCCTAACTGGCCAGGGAGAGATAGAAAGTCTTTGGGAAAAGAGGAGTAATGGGGCTGAGGGAAGAGGGAAGGGGTACGGGTAATGCAGAGGTAGTCACAGACTTTTGCTTCCAAAGGGAGGTTCCCCGGTAGATGTTCCTTATGGGTTTTTTCAGAGTACCTTTTCCTAGGACATTTTCGTGGTTTCTGAGCTGTCCTAGGATCCCTTCTAATGAAGGGGGGTAAATTTAGATGAATATTTCCTGTCATATCTAGGAAATGAGGAAAGTGGAATCTGTCTGCAGTCTTTGATGGTCTTACGATGTTCTTGGAGAGTTTTGAATAGGTAGACAGCTTGAGGACAAAACAGTAAGTCTTTGCCCAAGACAGAGTCTAAAATCTTTGATGTGAAATCCTCAGGGATAGGCTGAATTCAAAGCCACATGTCTGCTGATAACAGATCCAATGGCAGCTATCCTAGAAGAAGCATCTACAGCAATGCTGTGTCTGGCTATTTGAGTGGCCTGGGATAGTAAGCTCTGCATTTCATTCCTGGACTCTGCTGTAGGAAGGTCCAGTATAAACTTGTTTAAGGAATGCAGAACAGAGATTGAGTGCTTTGCCATTTCAGTCTGGTAGTTAACTGCCCTAAAAGCAAGGGTAGTAGAGATTTGAGCCTTCTTTTAACACCTATCCATAGCCCTACTATATTTCTCTATAGTTAGGGCATTAACGCTGGGCAGAAGCTCAGAGGGTTTATCTAAAGAGAGATACTGCAGAACGATTCATCACAAGATTATTCTATAAATATTTTAGGTTATCAAGCTCCCGTCTGATCTTTTAGGAGCTGGTGGCTGAGAAACAGGTGCAGAACAGGTAGACAGAAAGGCATCCTGAAAGCCTCAATGACAGGAGGGACTGGGGAAGGGGCAGAGGTACCCATTTCCAAGAGGCGATGGTGGCTCTTCTGAACATGAGATTGAGCAATATTTGTGATCTGCATGGATTGTCATTCAAAGTGTTTCATCATATTCTGTATAGTCTCCCCAAAGGATGTTTCCTCTATAGCAGAATCCAGTGAGATGGCGCCCTTTTCAATGGAAGAGATATGTCCTGGAGAATGTAGCTGAGACCAGTAATCCATAGAATGGTCATAGTCACAGACCTGTTCTTCTTCAGAAGAGGAGGAAACCAGGGTAGGTTTTTGAGGAGTAGCTTATGGTTGCAGAGACCAAAACGAGGAAGGTTTCAAAGATATAATAGGTTTGAACAATCCCTGTAAGAAGTCTATTCACTCCTTTTCCCTGACTGCTGAGAGAGATGCCACAATCCTAGTCTTCTGCTTTTTCTTTTTAGGCATAACATCTGCCTGTATAAGAGTCAGAGATGTGGAATCCTGTCTGACTTCTATTAGAGGGCACTGGGATCTCTTCCCTAACTAAAATTAGAGGGACACCGTGTGGTCCTTCAGAAATGATGAGACATGCTTCATCGGACTTATCAGTAGTCTGGAAGGCCTCGGGAGCCATTACACTCTACAATGGGGTCTTGGTAGTGGGCAACTGAGAGGTAACCTGACATACCTTGGGTTCTGGAACCTCAGCAGGTACATCGGTGTCAGAAATGTTGGAATACAGATCAGTTTGAGGGCTACTTAGCTTTTCCTTCAGTGGCAGAGGGACATCCAAGGATGCAAAGTCAGCCATCTTTGACTGGGGCAAGTGTTTAAGACGATGAGTCTCAGGAAGGGTGTTGAGAATGGAAAGTTTCGACCCAAGGGTTTTGAGAATAAAGACTGACAGATTGAGCAATACTTGTGATTATGTTCCAGGCCTAGACACAAAAGACATTTGGTATGTAAGTCCTTGTGCAAAATCATCTGCCTACTGCACTTGCACTTACCCCTCCTAGCTGACATCTTAACAACTTTCAACAAAATAGCTTGAGTAAAAAGGAAGGTTCTCCAATGGGGCACTTATCTGGATAATGACTGAAGCAAAGGTACCAACAATTTAATGACAATCAGTCTAATGGATGCATGACCTGCATTTGGGCTGGTGGTGAGATAGTGTGAAGATCCACATCTGAACGTCCATTTACATACCTTAACACATACAAACTGAGGTCATGCATCACTTATGATCTTGAGACAGTAAAACTTTGGTACCCTGGCTGGACATCAACAATGACAACCCATTTGTCAGAAATACTGCAACAATGATTTTAGTCAGGACATGTCTACTTGTTAATAACTTAATAATCAACAGCATTAAGGCATCTACAACATGTACCTAACAAAGTCTTAGCATATAAGAGTTTAATAATTAACAACCAATTTGGCAACAAACTCTCCATAGTAAGTGACCAAAATATTTAGAATGGTGGCTAAACCAACAGTTCAACTTCCACTAACATACTGAAAATATAGTTGATAAAGTCATACAGCAACTTAAAGCTTCTTAAAACTGTTACACCTAATTCCCCAGGGAAGACAACTGTAATAAATGTCTTAACCCTTAGAACATACATTAATTACCAATTACCTCTTTATATTCAAAGCATAATACTGCTCTATTTCAAGCATCACAAGATAGCAAGATTTATTGACTTAGCAGACAACAAACAACATCATGACTGTTGATTCAAGGCCAAGGTCAATAGCCAGGGAATTGCTATGGCTAGGCTTGTATTGGCCGTAGGGCCGACAGCCTAGTACCAACCTATGAACTGGTTGGCAGCTACTGTTTCTAAAATCAACTTTCTACTAAATTCCTTGCTCTTTAAACTGTTTGGTGTTAATTAATGCCCACTACTAAACAATTAGCAGAAGCACCGCCTTCACCCTACATAATCAGGAAGGCCCCCTTTTTTTTGCAGGCCTCCAATTAATCTGATAACAGCAGAAAAGCTAATTTTCAAAAACTGTCCTACGAGATGGAATGCTATCCCACAAGAGTATAAGCTCCACGAAAAAAAATATACGGCTATAAATTATTCATATATCATCTAATTTACAATCATCCATCCACATGTTGATTTAACTTGGCAGATACGTTCTGCTTACATACATACAAATATTTCAAGCATTGGCATTAATGCCTTTCTAGCTTGCCAATATACCAAAAAGTTAAGACTTTACATACCACCCATATGTTCATGTGGAGTCTTTGTCTTTTTTCTGTTCTTACACATTTCGGAGCGATCCTCGCCCGCCGCGCCCTCTCTCAAGCTCTGCATCGAGAAGAAGAGACAATCAAATACCCACAATCCTCTCCCCCTTTTACCTCAGATCTAGTTTGCAAGCGGCATCAAACTCCTAAGGTGGAGGGTGGGGATCAGAAGAACAAGGCGAGATGAACACTCTGGAACGTTATGGTAAGTACATAACTTCTATCTGTTCGCTACATGGGTATGTAGCCCCCTAGCTCCTAAATCCTGAGGAAACTCGGGGAGGGCGTTCTTGAATGTGAGGTTTAGTAGCAGCCAGCACAAATAAGCAGCATCCAGAGTAGTAGCTGCAATGAGCCAAAAGACGAGATATTGATCTAATTTGCAACATATACTCCCATTTGTTGGAGTGGTTTGATGGAGAAGTGAAGAAGTTCAGACACTTCAGCAGAAGTAATGGCTACCAGAGAGAGAGTTTTCCAGGACAAAATAAGGATCAACGTGGTGTGTTTCGCCCAGAATGACAGGAGCTGGGATGGGGAACCCCTGATGCAATTATCATTCCTGTGAAGATTCCTGGGAAGAGGGAAATCAGGGGAGAATGGGAAATGGAGATATCAGAGAGTGGTCATCGTTGGGAATCTGGAGAAGTTTCGGAAATAGAGGAAGGAGGGGATAAAAGTGTAGCAGGGCATGGCAGGCTCATTCCTCGAGAAACAGGCAAACAGGCAGCTGGAGGTGGCAGGAAAAAAAAAACCCGCGCCACTGACCCTTTTCTCAGACCCACCACTCAGAGACTGAATTGCTCAGCTTGTCTGCTCAGCTTGACGCTGGATGACTGCTGGATGCGTTGCTAAGGATGACCGCGCTCGCGTCTGCCTGCCGTGGACTCCCCCTGCTGTGCCCTTCTGCATAGTTGATGCATAGTTGATAGGACCTTGGTACCAGATTACCGTATTGTTGTGACTATGTTGTCCTTCAATGTCTGCCTGAACTGCAATAGTCCCTAGGGGAAGAAGGGTAGAAACACTGCAAACAACTCTAAAACACAACAGTGTTCTCATGTACTGTATTTGGTCCATTCGCTTTTCATGTGACTGTCTGTCCCTGAAAGAAACCCCCCCCCCCCCCCCCTCACCCCACCCTAGGTCACCGTGGCGTGTAGGTTGGGTGGCGCGGTAGGCCTCCCGGAAAAGGGAAACGCTTGGAGCCACCAGAGCCACCAGTTTTTGCAAGTTTTTTGTTATGAAATTGTCTGTGTTATCCAGGTGTTAGCTTGAAATGATTATGAGCAAAGCAGTAAGTAGCTATTAGAGAAACTTGTGCAGCCAGCCTTCCCAGGGAAGGGGAGGAGGAGGCTGAGAGGCAACACCCCACCAACTAGTTAGTTTTGAGGAGATTTTCTTTGACAAAGAAGAGAAGACGAGTGTAGTGCAGCGATACTATCCTTTCTGTGGGAAAGCTCAGAATTAATTGCCGTGTGTTTAACTCCACTTGTTCCCATAAGTAGCCGGGTTGTTCTTAAAAATATCTAAACTAGTACTTGCTTTAATGTAATTTGGTAGTCTGTTCCATGCACCAGCTACTCTGTCAGAGAACCAATTAGTACACTTCTCATTCCTATAGAATATCCTACATAGGTTGTCTAATGATTCTCTAGTACCTTTTGTTAACCCCAAACATTCCCAGAGGTAGTTGTCACTAAATTGCCCTATATACCTGAATAAGATCTCCTCTTAGATACCTGTAAGAGACACTGTACAAGTTCAGATATTTTAGTCTTTCATAATAACTTAAAGTTTCACATTCATGGATACCCTTAGTATATTTCCGTTGTACTCTTTCCAGTTCACTCACGCTTGTTTTCTTATAGGGTTTCCATATTGTTATTCCATACTCAAGTTTGAATCTAATGTAACTAACAAACAATGGCTTCATTATTTTTGATTTCCTAGACTTTATAAATATTTTTATGCAACCTACAGTTCTATAACCATCCTTAACCAATTGGTTGATATGATTAGAAAAACTCATAGCTGAATCTACCCATATAGCGAAGTCCTTAAATGAGCCTACAGTTTCAATCACTGCGTGCTGTATTAAATATTCACTTTTGAATTTATGCCTACCTCCAAATCTCATATGCTTAGTTTTTGATGCATTCATCAGCATATTATTCTCCTGTACCCAATGGTCAATTTAGTCAAGTTATTGTGCAGACATGCCTTATCTGTAACGCATGTAATCAGTGTACCCAAATTCAGGTCATTTGCATACAGTCTATAGAACACCTCGGATGAAAACGTTCTGAAAAATACAATCCAAACAAGTAAGGGCCTAGGACAGAGCCAGTATGTAAATATTTACTATACTGGAAGAATTAATGTATATGTTTAGTTCTATTAGCTGATAAGTAAATATTGACTATTCTGAAACTGGAAACCTTTATAAAATTCTATTCAGTAAATACTGAATTTCTGTAAAGTATACATATTTAACTGCAACTGCTTCGTGGTTTGCATACTGATTAAAAGGGCACCCTTGAAACAGTTCACCCTCCCAGTTACAAATAACCAGAACTGCCTTTCATTAGTTTTTTTCTAATGACTTTCAATTCTATGAAGGGAAATTCTTACAACAGACCCAAGGACATACTACAGAAGTATAGTTATGAGGAAAACCATAACAGACTTTTTGAGGACGAAAACTGTATTAGTATTCTATATTCATAATTATAAATATATATCTGTCAGCTGATCAAGTTTTCAGAAACTTGAAATTCATATCAGTGAGACAATATGATCAAATTTCTGAAAACTCAAACATTAAAAAAAGAAAACTTTATCTTTTTTTATGGATTTGCAGGGGGGCAAGCACCCCTGTACCCTACACCTTCTAATTATATATACCAACTCCGAGATCGCACTACATTGAGGAAAATGATAAATTTCCCAATCCTCACTATACAACAATCTCCATTCAAAAGCTTTTGTTTTCAAAAAATCGATCTTATTGTCTCGCCAATATGAATTTCGAATTTCTGAAAACATGATCAACTGACACACACACACACACATTCTACTACTTAGTGTCAGCAGCTTTCAGGCAAGCTCACTAGGCGAAAGTACCTTTTTTTGCATGCAAACCATGTGCAGTGTCATTAGGTGGCTTGTTCAAACTCTGAAATTTTGCAATGAGAGACTGAGGCAACAAAATGAAGATCACTAAGCTGAAAGTCATTAGCAAATCCTAGCCTTAACCCTCAGTCATTAACTCCAAGACCTTCAGGTCTGTTTATCAAGCTGTCAAAGGTTCCACTGCAAAAGCAAAATGCTGCCTTCATACTGCTGCTCTTCCAGAATCTAATGACAAACATTGATTACCTTGTGCTACAGTCAGTTATTCTATTAAGACATTTCTAAAGTATGGAATCAAAACATGCAACAATATAATCACATCTACTACAAAAATAAATTGGTCAAAAGGCTAAAAATCAAACATTTAAATTCAAATCGAGAGAAGGGCTCAAATGAAAGTGATGTAATCAAACTGCTACAAGCCTCTCCCCCTTCAAAATAAACAATTATGGTGAGTTATTCACCCAGCTATACTTTCTCCAGAAAAAAAAAAAACCTCTTGTAGAAGCATTCAGAATATTCTAACACAATCTAGCAAAATCATACTATAGCAAACTTCAATCAGAATACTCATCCAACCCTAGAAAATTCTGCAACTCTATCCCTTCTCCACCCAGGCAATAAGGATAAATCCATCCCCCAACCTAAACCATACTGATCTAGAAAATGCCTCTGTTTTCAATACATTCTTCATAGAATCCACAGCCAAACTTACTACCAGCTTCTCTCACTACTCTCAAACCCCCAACCAATTCCTCTGCATCTACACCCAATATGACTACCCCTTACTCCTACCTTTAACTTCTCTCCTATTTCTGCATACAAAATAAAGAAGCCCCTCCTTCAACTCAAACCATGCTCCCCTGCCCCAGATAACATACCCACAACTTTCCTTAAACTGTCTGCGGACAGCATCGCCTATCTCATCTCTATTTTAATAAATAGATCCATACTACAATTATATGACCCCCTCACTCTGGAGGCATGCTTTTATCATTCCACTCCATAAAGGAGGCAAAAACACTAACACTTCTAATTTTCGGCCCATAGCCATCCTTTCCCCACTATCAAAAATCATGGAGAAATGTATTCAATCCCAAATGATGTTCTATCTGACCCAAAATAACCTACTAACCCTTACACAACATGGTTTCCGTCCTGGGCATAGTACCATCACTACCCTCCTCTCCTTTCTAGATTCCATAAACCTTGCTTGCGACTCTAGCAAAATAGTTTCTACTCTGTTCCTTGACCTCTCCAAAGCCTTTGATACCATCTCCCACCCCTTACTATTATCCCAACTCTCCTCTTTCAACCTCTCCCCTCCTATCACCTGGTTCACTAGCTACCCAGCAAGCCATCAAATGGAAAAACTCACTCTCTTCCTTTCTATACACTCTACCGGTGTTCCCCAGGGTTCTGCCCTCGGCCCCCTCCTCTTTAACATTTTCATTAATAATTTCCACTGGTCTCTCTTCGATGCCACACTAATTCATTATGCTGACGATTCGACTATCATTTGTTCAGCAGACACCCCCTCTGACCTTCTTCTCTAATACTGGATCATGGATGCATAGTAATCACCTCACCTTAAATGCCACTAATGCAAAGTAAATGATCTTCTCCCCATCCAAAAACACCATTATAGACAAAAACTCTTTTACAGTAACTGCTCAGAATAACAGCCCCACAGAAATAGTATCACATACCAAACTGCTTGGTGGCATAATTAATGAAAATATAAAATTTGACATACATATCCAAACTAACAAAAAAAAAAATCACCAAAAACTAGGTCTCCTGTATAGACACAATCAGTACACCCTTACCGCTACTTACCTTCTACTCTCTCTTATGTATATAAACATTATGTACAGAATAATAACAAGCTCCTCCAGGCCCAGTGGATTATCCTGGTCATCAAACTGTAATAAATAAAGTCCCAAGCAGCTCTACAATTAAATCCAAGCTGCTGGGCAGCTATGATAAGACACCCTTAGAAACTGCATCCAAAAGATGGAATGGCTGATGGTATTCATATTACTACAGGAGTCTCTTTCCTCTAAAACTTAGTTTTAAGATCCTACAGACATTGCCAACATACTGGCAAAGGAGAAACATCGAACTCCTCTCCAAAGCAAAAACACAGCATCCATGGGACCTGATGGTGTCCCCTGTGTGCTCAAACCCACAGCTAGGACAGCTGTTTAATCATAGTCTTACCTCCTTGACAAGCTGCAAAGCCATGGAGGTCATAAATAAAGACATACATCCCAGTTTGGCTTGTCAAAGGCAGTCCATACAGCCTACCATCAGCTTAAATGTTAACCCATACATCACAAGATGGGTGTACCACAGGGCTCAGTCCTGTGACAAAGTTTGCAGATGACTGCAAACACACAGATATCCTTCAAAACAATACCAAATAGGTGGCAATCCACTGAGCATAGAAGAAGTTATCAGGGACCTGGGGACCCAGGTTGATAGTAGTCTGTCATTCGACACCCATGTAGCTAAAACATTGCCCACCTTATCATGAAGGGATTCTCATCTAGATCAAGGGAGGTCATAGTCTCCTATACTCATCACTCATCAGACCAATGATTGAGTACAATGCCCTGTATCTGACCCGACACTTGCAGCAGCTGGAGAGGCCACAAAAGTTCCTCACCAAAAGGATAAAGGGTCTCAAACATCTGTCCTATGCTGCCCGACTGAAAGAACTCCAGCTCTATTCAGTACAGAGGTGACCTTTGCCTAACATACCAAACCCAGATTTGATAGATTCATCACCCAAAGACTCGGCCTTGTTCAAGATCTTGACCAATGGATGGGAGATCGCAGATATACCCCAGGGATTACCTCAGTGTCACTGCTCAACAGAGGCACAGCAAAATAATGGGTATAGTTCCCCATACTAAAAAACTATGGGCTAGGCTTGTAAATGCCCTCGGGCAGATAGCCTAGTATGAACCTATGAACCTATGAACCTATGAACCTATACTCACAAAACTATACTACATTTTTATGGGAGGGGCCGTCTGCTATACCACTCATGACATACTGCGAAAATTTCAAGTAGATGGAGGATTAATGTATAAGGTGAGCAAGTAGGATAGGCACCTTTAATATTACTGCCCCTAACTTTACATTTTAAATTAGATATCAAAATAGCAGTGTTCCATAAATTGTGTACATTTGTCCAGTTCACAGCTTAAGAAATGGGTTGAATTGATATAGTTTCTATAACATTTTGCTATATTTTTATAATAAAAGGCAATCTGGTCAGAAGCAAATATCATCGCTTTATTAAAGAGGCAACTAGTCAGTCTCTGTTGAGATGACAAAAAGTATCTCACTTGCCTGCTCAATGTGAAGGAAAGAAGCCATTTGTTTACTAAATGACCAAATCCTAGGGCAAGCAAAGACAGTTGGCCTTTTTTTTTTTTTTAAATAAAAAACTCCCAATTAAGTGACAGTATAAGATAAAGAACAGTCAGTTTAGGATTTCTGTCAGGAATAAATATGGTTATTGTATGGTCTTCACAAATTTGTGGGAACACTACAATACAAAAATACATTCTAGGACTGTAGACTGGTGAACTTTCACTGAGGAATAAAACAGGCCTCTTTTATACAATGGCAACAAACAGTAGAGCACTTTAGGAACTACAGAAAAGGTTGGGGGTCTAAAACTTTTATCAGACTTTGAGAAGAATGCAAGAACAACACGTGGAACTTTGAGATAAAAGTGTTTAACTTGTTCTGGTCAAGTACTGACAACATTTTCCGATACAGGAAAAAAAAAGTAGAACCCTCCTACTGTGGCTTCTATAAGTTTTCAGAATAGCTTTCTGGTGCTGCAAATACTATCTTCCCACTTGCTTATGACTTGAATAGGTGAGCTATTTGGAGTGGACAGACTCCATGGAATGGCCATGAAAACTCTTATTCATTACACTGACTGTGATGACTGAAAACCAGTCTCAAAGCAAGTACACTTAGTGCCTAACTTGTATTTTAGTCAGCTCAACTTAAGCTGTCTGACAATATGAGAGCATGAATGGTTTCTTGAAGCTTTGGAACCTGGCTGGCAGTTGTATCCTTGGCTGGATAGAATCCATATAGCTAAGGCACAGCAGCAGTGATCAATATGATGAACATCTCCCAAATGTAGGCTGACATGACTGTGGCTACATCAACTGATTAAGTTGTTGCTGCAGATGCTGTTGTTTACTGTAGTGTAACTGCTACAATCATAGTCGATCTTGTACATTTATCTTAGTTCTTTGCAAGTTTAAAAGGATATACCCATAACTTCCATAAGTTCCACCACCATTCGTTTTAATCTTTTTAACTGATCATCAATACGTGATCAAACAGTAACATAACCTGGAATGGGGTACTGTACAATTACTGAATGTCTTCCACAAAAGAGATTAAAAACACAAAAAGTGCCTAATTAATGTTTATGGCAGACCTCAATGCCCTAGTTAATGAATGTGGCAGACCTTAAAGCCCTACACCAGTTGATAACAAAAAAAATAAAGCTCAAATCTGAAAAGAACAGTACAAAAAATTTCCATAGTACATTAGTACCCATGAAACAGGTCTGAATTTTGAAAACGTCTTTATTGAATTATCACTTATGATATAGGCAATCATACATTTATAAAAATGAAAACAAACCATACTGACATTTTCATTTACAAACATTATAAATCACTTATAACCTTCTGTAAAGTGACTGTCAGTCAAGCATTACATAGCTCATTCAGTTCTTGCCTTAAACCTCCTTCCTCCTCCAAAACATTATTCTGCATGTACTCTTCCCACAATTCCCACTTTTTTCTATGTAATTCACTCCTACCCTTTTCTAAAGATCCCACTTCCAGTTCTTTTATCTCTATTACAATATTCATTACTTCAACAGTTGTTTTAGACTATGATTTCCATTTTCTAGTAACTGTTTTTTTTGGCAGAATTAAACACAGCAAGGCCTTACTATATCTAGGCAATTCAGATTCTGTATCACAGGTCAAAAAAAATTTCCTTGGTTATACCAATTTGCTCACCCTGTACTTCTGAGAAAAGTAATCTGCTGGGAATTTTTAAAGTCTGTCAATTCACTACACTACCCAAAAATGTTCCCAATTACCTCTTCCTTCCCCATTATACCGGCAACATTTGCAATCGACCTGAGGCAAACTTATTTGGAGTCTGCTTGAGGTATTACAACACCCGTGTAAACACTTCCAAGCAAAGATCCTAAATCTTCTAGACTTTACTGCATATTTGGGAGCCATACATATTTCCTCTCATTGTTTCCTTGTGAATTATTTATCAAATATCTCTTCCCAACTTTATAGTTATCATGCAATATTTTACATTCCCTGTGATGGGCCTTCTTTACCCCGGGCCAGTAATCAAGGACCCTCAATCCTCACCACTGCTACCGGTAACAGATAGTCACCAAAAGAGGGATGGTTTTACACAGTAATTTCAAATGCACCTCTCTGCATCAAGTGCAATTTCCCCCCAAGTGCAGTTCCGAGTGACTGACACACATACCCATACCTGGGTATTTGGTTTACACACACACACTCTCCTGGGAAAGGCTGGCACTAATTTACCAGCTGTGCCCCCCTTATGCACAGACAATAAGGAAACGATGCCCATCAGCCACCAGCCAGTCACTGTCAAGCTCTTACAAGGGCATCCAATTATGCGGAGTAAAATCAATACCAACATAAATGGTAGAGGGTGAAGTAGCAAGGCTTTTCGGAGTGGCCAAGTCATCACTAGAATAAGCACAAGTACTCTTAAGAAGTTAAAAGTGATCTCTAAAAGACCAGCCACAATAAGAGGTATAAAATATTTAATAATAAATAAAATAGAAAACATGAGAATATTTAATATTTAAGTGCAATAAACATCAGAGGTTCAATCAAAGGAGAAATAAAAATTACACAGTTGGACAGATTCAAGCAGATGCAGGAAAACAATACTTAGCTAATCTCATTGTAATTCATGACGGTCTAAAGAAGAACTGTTCCCTATCTACCTTAATACAGCAAGGCAAGATTAGATGCCGAGTTGCTTATTTCCACATGGCAAGGTGATGTTCTTCTAACTTACCCTGTGATAACTGTCATAGATTTTTATATCACGTTCCAAAGGAGAAAAAAAAAAGCTTGTCTTTGAGTTCCATCCCCTCAGTGCTGGTTAAAGAATGACATCCCATTTGATCATATATAACAAACTCTGGTAGAGTACAGACTCAGAGCTTTTCTAAGATCTGTTGCAGTATTTGAAAACTGCAAAATTCCTTGCTTAAACAAACATTTAATCAGTTATAATAACACTGTTGATACATTTTTAACATAAGCATCTGTACAAGTCAGACTGATAATTAAATGACAGAAAATTACTTCCAAAACTATTCACAAAATTCAAGCCAACCATGCTGCCATATGTTACACATGCACTGCCCCATTCTCCCTGGTACATATGGCAATACACATCTTCTCTAATAACTCCTTAATTCTCAGTACTCATTCCTTAAATTCCTCTCTGTTTAACAAATGTGCAAGAAAGCACCAGTGTCTCATTTTTATTTTAGTTACTATTGGTTTTTGATCTGAAATAGTTATTGAAGACGCATAAAAACTTTCAATTAAATGTACATGTTTCTGTGAAACAGCCCAGTTTTTGTATCTTGGGGAATGATATGTAAATTCACTCCCAGCTCCTACTACTAAACTGACATCTTCCATACCAAATATGCTAATAAATTTCTTCAAAAATCTGCCTGCTTTTGTTATATTTTCCATTCTAGCCCCCCTAGATACAGCCTCACTGTGGCAAATCAAATTCCAGTTCCCACCTATGAATAACATTCCCCAGCTGAAAGCTGATTATTTCTCCCAGAATTTTCTTAAGCTCCATTGAAGCAGTTTTAGGGGGGATATTAATACATGCCAGCATAAGCCAACTCCCTTACCAGTAGCTCCTTATGGGTCTACATTACATCACTGAATGCTTAAAAAAGCAAACTATGATTAATCGACCTCATGTAAGCGAAAGCTTACAATGTCAAAACCTCAGAACAGTGATTTTTTTCCAAGGGAAAAAAAAATCGCTGTTCCAAAAAAAAAAAAAAAAAACTTTAAAACATTACATAAAGTGGGAGTTGTGCCCCCCACACACCCCCACTTAAATATACCAACTCTACAGTGCTGAAAACGGCAAAGTAACGGAAGCGGCCAAGCAAATTCTTTCCCAGGGAAAGAATTAGCTTAAAAGCTGCTTCACTATTTTGCCTTTTTGTTCTTTTATGTTTGATCAAGATGCATTTGACAGAATGCATCTTCGTTCATGTAATAGGAACCTGCTCCTTACTACTACAAATCTACCATTATTTTCTTTTTTCCCCTTTTCCCCTCTATTATTGCAGCTTCTATAGCAATTAATTTAAGTATTTCCTTTTTCCTTTCTCACAGATACTTCACTAAATAACCATCCTGAAATCCTTTCTTTACAAATCTGCATGCTCAGTTCTTCCCAAATGTGTCTTCTATACCCTAGCTGTTTGCATGCTGCACTTTTCAATACATTTCATTACTCTCATTTTTGTATATACCTGTGAGACCATTCACATTTAAAGATAACATGGAAACTGTTGTCATTATCAAAGGTTATTATTCTTACTTGTGATGTATAACAGCTTTTTTTTAAAAAATGTCTACGCTAATGCTTGGCAGGTTGATCTTTTATACAGCTGTTTGTCATATTCTTTTGAACCCATGTCACATCTTACAAGGCTTACAAGTTTTTTTTATAATAAAACGCTGAAAAAATCCTTCCAGAACACCCCCATAACCTATTAGCTTAATACAGACACATTATGTAAATTTTCAAATAATGAAGTTTAACCCTCCTAACAGAAACAACTGTTCCAGATTGACAGTTACATTCACAATCTTTGAGCTGACCTGTAGTGAAGGTTATCATGCTAAGATGCATGATACAGCCTGTGCTTCTACTTACATGGAGTACTGTCTGTTTTTATCTCATCTTTATTCCTCTCCCAGATGTAGAAAACACCTTGAATGCCATCAGAAAACAATCTTCAGGCCACTGAAAGAAAAAAAAAGTATTCTATTTTTATTGCCCTTATCAGCTTGTGTCCACAGAAACATGAGAACCAGATACACAGTTGCCTTCAGCTACAAGCTTCTCATACTGCACTGTGAGTATTTATTTGCCAATGAAAAACTTTTCATTGCATTCAATGTTCTGTTATTTACTTGCTTCCCTTTAAAACTTGTGGCTAGAGCAAGCCAAGAGCCTTAATCCAGTCATTTCTTTATGCAAAATAAAGAAAAAGCATATCAATTTTACTTGGTACCATGCTCTTTTGTCCAGGCTTGTTTCTACTTTTTTGCATTGCAATGCCTACATTTCTTAGAACAAGAAAAAAGAATGGAGGAGGAAAATGGACACTTGCTTACTTTAATAATCCTATTACACAAAATAACTGAAAAAGCTTTACTTTATAACATGCTCTATATGTCATATTTTATAAAAATACTGTTAAAAACATGTTTTTACAGTCATCAGTTTCCTTCCTCTTCCCCTCTCCTTAATGTTCTTCCAAACATTAATGACATGAAGGAGGGCATGTGCTTTGGAGTCCCCTACAAGTTTAACAAATTAAAAAAGTCAAATAGTTCCAGGGTTTCTTGTTCTGCCAAATTTCACAAATGTAACTGATGTTTTGTAATCCCACATTTATTCATTAATTTCTGAGTTGCTATTTTTCTTTCTGTTGATCTCCATTTCCCAACTCCAGTCTCTGGTTCATTTCCAGTGTACCCCTGGTTCTTTTAGTTTACTCCTGTACTTGTTTCTCTCAAGTGTTTTCACTGGCAAAGTCTCTAATATGAGCTTTATTATCAGAAGAATAAGAAGCAGAACCCCTTCTGTTTGATAGCCTGCTTTTTTGTTGGACAAACTTGTATTTTATCCTTAGCGATTTCTGCATCAAAAATGATTTTGACCTTCCAGGAAAAGAATATTCTCAAAATAGCTGGACAGAGCAGTTTGAATCTCATACCTGCTTCTCAAATTTCAATGGTTGCTGCAATAAATTTACCCCTCTTCTGCCACAGCTTTACAGTGCGTAATCATTTTCCGCAAACACGATACTGTCTCCAACTTTTAGTACTTTGCCCTTCTGCCACAGCTTTGTCAGAATCAACTCTTTCTACCCATACAATTGCATCTTTACTAACAGAGGTTTTGGCTGCTTTCTCATAACTAGGTTTGTAGCATACACAATGTGCCTTTTCAACTAATGATAAATTGCTCAGTTGCTTATTTGTGATTTCATACAATTAGGTGCTGCGGTAGCGTTGTCGCCTCACAGTCAGACGCTGTCCAGTTCGATTCTCAGCTAGAGCATCTTCTGCGTGGAGACATGCATGAATGGGCGTACCTTCGTTGAAGGTTGTACATCAGGGCTGGTAACTCGGCACATAAAAATCAACTACCAATCATTAGCGGACTGGAGTTCCGCTGTGGCGACCACTAACTGGGAAAAGCCGAAAGACACAATAACAACAACAGCAACAATACAGTCAGTTACTTCCATTTTCTCCAGTACAGCTGCAGGATTTTTCTCCAGTGTTTTTTTCCTTACCTTTTGTGATTGATTTTCTTCAGGTTCTCTAATTTTCTTCTTTGCCTGCATACAGGCAGTGCACTTACTATCTAATAACTGAAATTTACCCAAATGACATATGTGCTGGCTCTCTTTTCTGAATTTCTGCTTTCACACTGGGAGATCTTAAATTAAGCTGTTACTCAGTGTGCATTCATCTTGGAAGTATCATAACAGGTCTGAATTAGGGTTACCACCTGTCCCACTTTGTGAAGGACAGTCCCTCTTTGAGCAACTGTGTCCTGCAAAAAAAGTTGCAAAAATGGCAAATGTCCTGAGATTTTAGGGCAAAATTATTTCTTATATTTTATGTAATAGTTCCATAAATCAGTTATTCTGTACCTGAAACACCTAAATGTTACAAGAAACAGAATAAGCAACTAAAATGCTACAAGAATAAGCTTTTATTTAAGCAAAAAAGTGAAGTTCTGCCCTTTGTGCTTGCCGTGGGTATGTTTCGGCCTGCAAAATCTGATGTCTGTACCAAAAATGTCCCACTTTAGGCATTTGAAAAGGTGGCAACCCTAGCCTGAATTTTGTGCACATGCTGTTCTCATTGTTTTGGTTAAACTGGAAGGTCATGTGATCCTACCGTTTTACAGTCAGGCAGCTTTTAGTCCGAGGGCTCGGATTTCAGTACCCTGAGGGAAGGTAATTTAACACTTCAGGAAATGCTAACAACTTCCATTTTATGCTCCTTTTATTTAGAGCCTCAAGCTATTAGAAAAGCTTTATGTACTATAAAGATGAGAACTTCTAATATTACATATTTATATAAATCTTGGCCTTATCTTAAAGAGCTGTTTGAAAAATATTAATTGTCATGTTTAACTTTGATGTACTCATCAGCTGTGGACCTATGTAAATAGTTATTTGTTTTATAATCAATTTATCTATTGTTTTAAAATCAAATAAAACAATTAAAAAATAAAAGCTTTATGACTTCACTTTGAACAGGGGTGTAGCAATTCCATTTTATACTCACGATCTATCACTTAAAAAGGACACATCTCTCAAAATGCTGTCCCGACCATGTAATAAATGTAAGTAACATTTGCATCTGTTACCCCTAAAACTATTAAAATATTGTTTTTAGATAAGCAATACTGCATCTGCTGTTAAAGGCATTCATTTAGACATTTGTAGACATATGACCTATGACCTAAGCAAATAGTCAAGTTGATATGATGCTCAGAAAAAAAACTTACCCAGTAGAGTACAAACAGTATGCCTGACTATACCATTGCTTTGAAATGTAATGAGTTAGAGATTATATTAGCTATTCTTTTTTTTTCTCAATGTTTCACTCCTTAGCTTTGCAAGCAGACACAGACATAGATTTTTAATAATTTCTGCAACACAGAACACTGTTACATTATAAACATTCTGCGAAATCAGCTTCCAATAGTAGGCATGTGGAAAAAGACAGATTATTATTCCCCACTGATAAGGAATCATCAATACTGTGGCGGTGGTGCTGCGGTAGCGTTGTTGCCTCACAGTTAGACGTTGCCCGTTCGATTCTCAGTTAGAGCGTCTTCTGTGTGGCGACATGCGTGAATGGGCGTTCGCCGTTGAAGGTTGTGCGTTAGGCCTGGCAAGCCAGCACGTAAAACTCTACTGCCAATCATTAGCGGACCGGAGTTCCGCTGTGGCGACCCCTAACCGGGAAAAGCTGAAAGACAGACACACACACACACACACACACACACACACACACACACACACACACACACACACACTGATAAGGAATCATCCATGGTCATGATGCATGAGCAGTGCTTCAGGGAAAGGATTTAGAACTGGTCATTTGTACTACCATTTGTTCTGTTTAGGTATTATACAGACAGAATTTAGACAAATTTATGAAAGGATGTTTCTAAAATCTGAACTCCCAACAAGCTGCTTCAACATACATGGACACAGCACTTTTTTTCTTTTCTGCTTACTAATGCAACACCCCACATAGCATTGCAAGTAAGATGCAACCTAAATCTCACTAATATGCCATCACTTCACATTCACAAATGGTGAAGAAAATGTATTCCTCCATTCTAACAAACTCCATGCCCAAAGTAATCAAGGTTGCTATACACTTCTTGGAGGCAGTTTTATAATCTTGAATTATGTCACTGACACACAAAATACCAAACATAAAAGACAGACAGCTACAAGCAAAATAAAATCACAAAATGCATGTGAAATAATAACCTAAAAAGAAAGAAGAGCAATGCAGCTTGCCAGTCCTCCTGCATCACATGTGGGGGGACCATGCCACCCACAGCCAAACTACTTAAATATACTCATTCTGAAATTACAGAACTCTGTATCACATGAAATGTGGAATTTACAGCAATAAGTAATTATTTGGGTGTCCAAAAAAACTGTGCAGACTTGGAGTGGAAATTACAATGTAGCACTAGAATGGGGGAGTGCAGCCCTCCCATGGAGGCTGTAGGTTGTCTTGTACCTCCACATTAATGTTCTTCAGGAATTGATTATTGTAATGTTCATGTCTTAACTCCTTGGCACACTTTGTCTTTATGAATAACTCCCATTTCTCAAATAATTCTGTCTAGTCTGTTCTACGTGTTTTGTAGGGCTATGCACCAAAATCCCTGTAACTAATGTGAACATCTCCCAAGGTTACTCCATTTCTGGAGAATGGAGCCAAGTTAGGAGACTTCACTATCTTGATGGTGCTCTGTGTTTCTACAAGTAACCACTGCTGTTGTTTCTGTTTTAAGGTTTTGTTAATTTTCAGGTACTGATTTTTCATGCATGAATGTGTGATTTTTTTTTTCAGGGATGCTGGAGAAGTCATGATGGAGCTCAGTGTGGA
The DNA here is from genome assembly GCF_019279795.1 of Protopterus annectens. NCBI lineage: Eukaryota > Metazoa > Chordata > Ceratodontiformes > Protopteridae > Protopterus > Protopterus annectens. The sequence continues at coordinate 306,029,839 of NC_056736.1, read as the reverse complement.
TTAAATGAAGTCATTGCCTGGTCAAATGAGTGCATGATAGCTTATTGTTGAGCTGAGAAGCCTAATATGACTATAATGAGGTAGCCGGCATAGGCCACATGGACTTTGAACTCTGGTAGTACCACAGAAGGATACAGCCAACACATCCGGTAGCTGAGAATGTCTCAAATTATTATTTCCTAATAGACTAATGACTGGCAGTCCTAATAGGCCTGAATAGAATGACCTAAATCCAAGGAGAATGAAAAAGTAGTTAGTACATCACTCAAAACTGGCTTATTATGAGGGTGCAGTCCCATGCTAATGTCCACTTCCATGTTAACATCAATGAAGGTGTAGAGAGATTCATCTATATCTCTTTAGATGTTTCAAGTGGAATGAAGCACAGAGCAGGCATGAAGGAGAACTGAGGAACACGGAAAACTGTGCTGCAGAAGTTATGGTCACAGACAAAGAAACTACATTTACAAGTGAAAACAATCTAAAAGGTTAGTGAAAAGACATCATGCACAAAATACATAGTGCTGGCAATGACGGGGTAGATGCAGTGACGCTGGAAAATATTGCATGTTTTACTCAAACTAGAGATGAGCTTGGACTAACATATTTTAACTAAACAATGATCTCAGAGTCTACTGGGTTCCTGATGATCCCTTGAATGTAAATTCTCCAATGGACAAGGCTTGACAAAAACATATTACTGAAAACTATTTTCAGCAAATTGCAAAACAATATTTTTTAAAGGGGAAAGGGTGGAAAAAGGAAAGACACCAGCTACAGAATGGTTTACTAAGGTGTAATATATGATGCATTGCCTAATCACAGAGTGGCATGTTGATGCATTCTGTTGGCAACATAGGCACTCAGTCTCTTACACAGCAAGCCCCTCTCAAACTATAGAATAACCCTTCAAAAGCAAAAATGTACTTTGGGGATTCTATACTATTAGCACATATGTTTTATTTAACAAAAGCAGGTGCTAGTATTCATAGAGATACTGTATAAAGTACAGTTGTGTACACCTACCATAAATGTAGATGTTCGAGTGTCTTCACTGTTGCAGTCATAACTGTAGGGTGCTCCTGCCGGCAGGCAGCCCGAGGTCGGCCAGAATCCCAAAGTCTGGGTCCGGCGTCGGCTGTACAAGCTAGTACCCTGACGTCAGTACGCTTTGGTACATAGCCCTCAGCCGACGCCATCTTCTCCAGCCTTTCTTGCCCTAGATGTCAGAAGTCCCCAACAAAACAAAAATGAATCCAACAAGGAAACACAAATACACCACAAAAAAGGAAAAGGGAGAAAAGAGGGGATAGGAGGGAGGGAAATCCCGACTGCAACAGTGAAGACACTCGAACATCTACATTTATGGTAGGTGTACACAACTGTACTATGTTCTTCGTGTTTCACTGTTGCAGTCATAACTGTAGGGTGGAATCCCAAAGCAGTGTAAAAGGGGAGGAGGCTTTAGATAGAAGAAGGGGAGGCAAGAATACCCTGCAAGACAGCAGAGGCAAAGCCTGCCCTGGTCTTAGAAAACAGGGGGAGATTGTAGTGCTTGGAAAAAGTATGCACAGAACTCCAAGTGGCAGCTTCCAAGATATCCTTGGTAGGGACTCCTCTGAGGAAAGCTGTAGAAGTGGCAGCTGCTCTAGTAGAATGACTTCTAATGGTACCTGGAAACTGTTTCCCATGATGAGTGTAACAAAATCTGATTCCATAAGCAATCCATTTGGAAATAGTTTGTTTAGAAATAGGTTTTCCAAGAGAACTGGAGGCAAAAGAAACAAACAATTGATTAGACTTTCTGAACTCCTTAGTCTTGTCCAGGCAAAATCGTAACTGTCTGTGCACATCTAATGAATGCAAAATCCTTTCCCCTTTATTTTGAGGATTTGGAAAGAAAGTAGGAAGGTGAATTGTCTGATTTAAAGCCACTTTCGAAATCACATGAAAGTAGGATTGGTCCTCAAGGATACTCTGTCCTGATGGAAAATAAGGTATGGCTCCACAGCCATGAGAGCTTGCAACTCTGAGACCCTTCTGGCAGAGGTCAATGCTAATAAAAGAACAGTTTTCCAAGATAAAAACTTAATATCTGAAGATGCAGCAGGCTCAAAAGGAGGCAAAGTAAGTTTTTCTAAAACATAATTAAGATCCCAGGCAGGGACAGGAGGGGTCCTGGGAGGCCGCAAATTTTTAGCCCCTCTCAAAAATTGCTTCACCAAAGGATGAGAAAAAACAGGAGGATCAGAACTGAAATGCGCAGAAATAGCAGAAGCATGAATCTTAATGGAAGAAAAAGAAAGTCCTTTAGATAAAAGTTCCGAAAGGTAAAGCAAAATAGAAGAGAGATCAGGTACCAGAGGATCCGAGCCTCGGTCCTGCATCCAAATACAAAACCTCTTCCATTTAGAGGCATAAGATTTCCTAGTGCTTGGCCATCTAGCTTCCAAAAGAACATCCAAAACTTGTTTGGGAAGACTAGAGGAAATCAAATTCCTTTGAAGAGCCAAGCTGCCAGGCAAAGGGTCTTGAGGTTGGAATGTAGTAACTGACCCTGATGCTGGGACAAAAGCGAAGGGTTCAGAGGGAGAATCCAAGGAGGCCCCAAGAACAGGTGCTTTAAAGTTGGATACCAAAACTGTCGAGGCCAATTTGGAGCAATCAAGATGAGGAACTTGGGCTTGTCCTGTTTTATCTTCAGTAATACCCGAGGTAGTAGAGGAAGAGGAGGGAAGGCATATGCTGAAAGGCTTCTCCAGCTGAAGGACAGGGCATCCACTCTCCAAGCTGTTTTGTGGAAGGACCTGGTGCAAAAGCGAGGCAGCTGATGATTGAGATGGGATGCAGACATCCCCAAACTGCAGTAATCCTGTTGAATAAGTTGGTGTCTAGCATCCATTCATGAGGATCTGAAATGTTTCTGCTCAGGCTGTCTGCTAAGAGATTCTGTTTCCCTGGAATGAATTGAGCCTGGAGATGTAGATTCAATTTTAGAGCTATGTCCCATAAAGCCATAGCTAGTCTGCAAAAGGGGTATGAATGAGAACCCCCCTGCTTGTTGATATACCACATGACCGTGGTGTTGTCTGTGCGAATTAGCAGAGGCCCTGGTTGCAAAAGGTTCTTGAAAGCTAGAAGGGCATTTTGAACTGCCAACATTTCCTTCAGATTGATGTGCCAGTGAAGATGGCCCTTTGTCCAGGTTCCCTGCTGGCAACTGTCTAGAAAGTGTGCTCCCCAAGCATAATCCGAGGCGTCCGTGGTTAGGATTTGAGTAGGTTGAGGAAGACGAAAAGGCTTTCCTTCGTTTAAAGTGCATACCCTGGACCACCAGAGGAACTCCCTCTGAAGGCAGGGGATCAGAGGAATCAGAATATCCAGATCGTGGTAATGCTGTGACCATACACTTTTCAGATACCATTGAAGCTTTCTCATGTGAAGCCTTGCGTTTGGAATCAACAGAATGCAGGAAGCCATGTAGCCCAGAGCCTGCAGGAATTTCCTTGCAGTGAGCTGAGATAGAGTTGCTAAGGTGCTGAAAGTAGAAGCCAGCTGAGTTTGTTTTTCTGGAGTGAGGAAGGCCCTTTGTAAGGTTGTATTTAAGAGGGCTCCCAAGAATACCATTTGTTGAGAAGGGATCAAATGTGACTTTTTTGTGTTCACTGAGAATCCCAGTAGGAGGAGAAGACGTTGAACAAAGTCCAGATGTTGAAGCAGAAGATCTTTGCTGTCTGCCTGAATAAGGCAGTCGTCCAAATAGGGGTAAATCTGGATCCCCTGAAGTCTGCAGTAAGCCACTACTGGTGCCAGGCACTTGGTAAAGACTCTGGGTGCAGTAGATAAACCAAAGGGCAGTACAGAGAATTGAAAGTGCCTCGAACCTGCCTTGAACCTGAGGAATTTCCTGCGTTTTTGCCTGATGGGAATATGTAAATAGGCTTCCTTTAAGTCCAATGTCACCATCCAGGCGTCCTGAGAGAGCATTGGAATTAGTTGCTGCAGAGTAAGCATCTTGAATTTTGGAATTTCCAAAAAGGTGTTTAACACAGAAAGGTCCAGAATAGGTCTCCATGAGTTTTGTTTTCTAGGAACCAGAAACAGTCTTGAATAAAAACCTTTTCCCATCTCCGAGAGTGGAACAGGCTCTATGGCTCTCATGGCCAGAAGAGCATACACTTGAGTTAAGACCTCTGACCATTGATGTTTTGGCAGATCTGGCCAACCGTGAGCCCTTGGCAAAGTGTGAAAGTGGAAGTTGTAACCTTTTAAAATCACGTCCAATACCCATCTGTCCTGGGTAATATGAGTCCAATTTCTGTAAAAAAGAGACAGTTTTCCTCCGAGAGGGGCATCCAGGTGAAGGGGTCCTGTAGCCCAACCGAGAGAGTCATTGAGTTTGCTTTCTTTGAGAATGGGATCTGTCTTCTCCCCTTCTAGGTGAAGAAGCAGTCCATTGTCTAGATCTGTAAGAGGCCTGACCTTGACCACGACCTCTGAGCGCCTATATCTTCCCCTTTGAGGCCTGTCAGATGTGGGAAAGGACCAATTTTAGAGGGCCAATTCCTAGAAAATCTAGGAGGCTGAACTTGCAAGAAATCTTTTACAGTCTGCATAGACTTTGCCTTTTCTTCCATCTTTTTAATAACTTCCTCAGCCTTGGATCCAAAAAGATCATCATGTTGAACAGGGGCATCTAATAACTTAGCCTTAACCTGTTCAGGTAAATTTTGTTCACGAAGTCAGGCATGTCTCCTGATAACAGTACCAGAGGCTGCAGCCCTACAAGAAGCATCCAAAGCATCAAAACCACAATGTAAACTATGCTTGTTCACTTGTTCAGTAGAATGCAAGACATCCTGAAGTTCCTTATCCTCTGCACAAGCAGGAAGGGAAGCAAGCTTTTGCTTTAAAACCGACAAAAGAAATTGCTGATACTTAAACATATGAAACTGGCAATTTAAAGCCCTTACAGACAGGGTAGCAGAAGTATATACCTTTTTTCCCCACCTGTCTAAAGCACGAGAATCCTTCTCAGAGGGAATAGGATTTTTAGAAGTAGCAACCTTAGCAGCCTTAGAGCCCTGAGAAATAGTTTCAGGATCCAGAAGGGTTTTAAATAAAAATAAATGAGAGTCAGGAACCCTATAAAATCTATCAGGCTTAGAAGGAGCAGGAGGCATGGAATCAGGATTCAAATTAGCCTCAGAAAAAGCATCATCTACAATGTCCAAAACAGGAGGGATAGCTAAAGGCCTATGCTGAGGAAGAAGAAGAAATTCCCTAAGCCTCTTCTTGGAAGCAGAATACTCCTGTCCTTCCCAATGAAAATGTTCCCTCATCTCATGCAAGGTTTCCCCAAAGAGAAATCCTCAGGCGGAGGCCGAGGGTAAAGAGTCCTCAGCATCCAAATCCTCATAAGGAGGAAAGGAATAGTCCTGATCTGAGGAAGAAACAGAAGATACAGAAGCCTGGTCAGAGGAATCCATAGTAACATCCTGTCGAGGCCTTTTCTCAGGAGGGGGGTGAGAACCCCTAATCATTGTAAGCAAATCTTCAGCCATCTTTAATAATTGCTTTTGTGTCTTGGGAGTGGATTCAGAAGCAGCTTGAGCAGGAACTTTAGACTTAACAGGAGTCTTTGTCTTTGCCTTTGCCTTTGAAATAGTGATGTGAGTAGGCCTGAAAACCCCCTCAGAAGCCGGTACCTGCACAGCGGTTCCGGACCCATCTGAAGGAGCGACGTCCGAAGGTCCTGCAGCAGTTAAAATAGTGGGCCTTGATGGCTCCCCATGGGAGTCCGTATCAGCCATCGGTTCAGAAGCGGCGGACGACAGGGGCTGCAAAAGCGCCTCACTGACGACAACCGAACCGGACGCTGGCTCCAACTGCAACGAGCCTTGTTTGGACCTTGGAGGCCTGTCTTTGTCTTTGCGCTTCTTTTGAACTCCGGTAGTGTCCGACGACATTCTATAATTGAAGCGTCTGCCAAAATAATTTAAAGCCCAATTGTACCTGCGCTTGATAGTACGAGAGTTGAACCTGGCACAGAACCGACAACAAGAAACGTCATGGTCAGGGCCTAAGCAAGGTAGACAGTAAGAGTGGAAATCTTTATGAGGTATTTGTTTCCCACACGCTATACAATTATTAACTTTTTCTGACATCGGAGGAACAAGAAAAAGATTCCCCAACGGGGTACTTAGCTTTGAGAAGAGAAGTAAGAACTTCGGACCGACAACCACAAAATACGCTGTTCGAAAATCGCCAACCAATGACTTGCGAACTGCTTTCCACCGCACGGCAAGAAAGACTGGAGAAGATGGCGTTGGCTGAGGGCTATGTACCAAAGCGTACTGACGTCAGGGTACTAGCTTGTACAGCCGACGCCGGACCCAGACTTTGGGATTCTGGCCGACCTCGGGCTGCCTGCCGGCAGGAGCACCCTACAGTTATGACTGCAACAGTGAAACACGAAGAACATCTGGCCAAAGCTTGCAAAGCTGATGATTCATGAATATCCAAATCAGTGAAGCATCACTTCTAGGCACTTATATGAGCTTAATGATACATAACTGCACAGGGCTGCAAGTACATAAGACTTAAGAATGAAGGGACTTGTGTTAGTAAATGCAAATTTTGCATAACTTCATACTACAGTAGACACAAAGTGGCTTTTCGACAATGCCAGGCTGGTGACAGACTATATGCATTGTACACCTATGGTATCCAGTGATATGGAGACAAATTTCTTTCATTAAAAATCTGAAAAGGGAGTATAAAAGACTCAGAAAAAGTTAATCAGGAAGCAAAGAGACACACAGTTGGCTCTAAGAAGCAGTTGCCATTGGCATATATCTGCCCTCTGCTCTTTACATGGTCTCCTCAACCTCCTGCAGAAGCTTTGACTAGGCTGACTTAGGCAATGGTGTCAGATGACCTGCAGTGAGTGATGAGAACCACCCACTGGTGAGGCACTATCAGTCCCATCACCTCCCACAACAGCCTCTGCTAGGGTGTGCCACAGCAGAGCTACCTACGAAACAGATAGAACATCTGGACCTGTAGAATAAGAACAGACAAAACAAGCTTGACATGAATGAATATATTCTATAAAAGAATCAAAATACATTTGACAGCTTGGCATAGTTAAACAACTAACCGTAGCCATCCAGCAGTTCCTCTCCTGCCTCATGCAGAATGTAGAACAGTTCAGTTTAAATTCTGCCCATGCTAAAAGAGAATGGGCCACATCAGAAGACTGTGGTGTGCACAAGGTAGGATGGCAGATTGCCAAGTACAAGGCACAGCATGGTGTGTATGTACACCCTTGGTGCATGCCAGGCACAAGACCAATGTGAGGTATAGTGTAAACATATTTACATATCAGGAGACTGGGCCTGCTACACAGACATACTTGGAATAAGGGAGTAACACCATTACAGATAATGCTTAGACAGAACATGCATCTGCAGGCATATCATAGCAAGTGCCTCCACCTCCACCATCACCACAGAGAACATACATCAGCTATCAATGTGATGCCAATAGATAGCCTTGACAATGCCACAATGTGTGGCTCAAACAGCCTCCCAAAAAAGCTAGTAATCTACTATTTCCTTCAGCAAAGTGACACATCTGAACACAAAACACTCCCCTAGAAAAAGTTAAGCAGCCAATACAGTATGCACTTACAATACTATTTTGTTTTTGCTTCCCTAACGTCCACTTTCCATGCACTGAAATCATCAGGGCATTGTCACTGCAACAATGCCTGTACTGTTTCCCTGACTTGGGTATACCAGTGGCAAAACTTAGGATGTGCAGCACCCAGCAGGATAAAAGCACACTCAAACTAAACAAAACACTCAGAGGACAAATAAATTCTACCAAAGCCAAATTTGAGGTAGATTTGGCCTTCCGGGCCAAGGACAACCATAAGGCATTCTTTAGCTATGTCTGCAACCTCAAAGACAATACACAATTGTGTGCAGAGTTAATTGTAAATGGAGCCACCTACACTGAGACATAAGATATAGCAAACCTACTGGCTGACAAATTAAGCTGCAACTTTACCCCTCCCTCCTCCCTCAACCTTCCCTCAGGAAATAACATCAAATATAACTCCCCCTCCTATCACTAGGGAACAGGTCCTTAATGTTCTCTCCAAGGCCAAGAACACTGCATCAATGGGCCCAGACAATATCCCAGAATGCCCTCTGGAATTGCTATTTAGCTTTAGCCGTCAAACAGGCTCTGTGCCTTATGAATGGAGAATAGCAACAGTCATCCCTCTGCACAAAGGTGGGCCATCTACAGACCTTGGGAAATACAGACCTACAAATATCATTAGTGTCACATTCAAAGCCATGGAAAGAATTATTATGGAAATGATCAACAATGACAGACACTGGACCCAACCCCATTTGGTTTAGTCAGGGGCAGGTCATGCCTACTCAACCTGGTGGACTTCTTTGAGAAGGTCACCAAAGCAATGGCAACGGATGAGGACAAAATGGTTCTCACTGCCTACCTTGACCCTGCCAAGGCATTTGACATAATACTCGACTCTGGCATTATTGACAGACTTAAGAGTTTAAGTACACACCCTTATTTTACCCAGTGGATAGCCAGCTGGCTCACAGACAGGATTAAGGACGTTAGAACTGGGGAGACCACCACTACAAAGAGGCCAGTCACAAGCGGAGTCTCTCAGGGAATGGTTCTGGGACCGTTTCTTTTTGGCATTTACTTTTCTGAAGTGAAGGCTAATGTCAATAGCCTCTGGCTGACTAGATTTGCAGATAATTGCAAATTAGAAGCAGTCATAGAATCCCCCACTGACATTAATGTTCTCCAGAAAGGGATGACATAGGCAAATAACGTGTTCCAGACCCGTGGACTAAAACTAAATGGCAAGAAATGCATAGTAGTATCCTTAGGGAAATCATCCACCCCTGGTAACCATCATACCGACAACACATCCCTAAAAGATGACCCTGTAGTCAGAACTCAGAGATACTTCAGGTACAGCGAACATTGGGTAAGACAGTGACTCAGGTTGTAGCCTGCTATAGGTCTCCAACCATGTACCAAGACTCACACTCCACGTTCATAAGCACCCTGGAGCATATTAGGATCTAACCTAACACTCTCATACTGGGCGACTTCAACTACCCCTCCATTAATTGGGGAAACTATTCATGTACCAATACACTTGCCCAACGTTTCCTGGAATTCATCAATTCCAATGACCTGGACCAGCTCGTTCGTACCCCCACTAGAGGTAGCAACATCCTTGACCTGGTCACTACTAACATGGGCAACCGTTGCTCTACACCAATAGTCAACTCCTTCCTGGTTAGATCCGACCACAAACTAATCACCTTGGAAATCCACATCCCTCCCACCCCACCCCTACCTCTTCACAAAGATAACCACCATGAAAAACTTCTCCAAAGCTAACTTTGGGCTCTTAAAAACAGAGGTGGCTAACTTCACAGCACCCATGCAAATGGAGAATAGTTGCATTACCGCCTACTCATATACCAATGCACTGTACAAACACATACACAAATGCATGGATCTCGCCATACCCAATAAACCAAGATGCTCTCCTCCAAAAGAAGGAAGCAAATCTGGTGGTCCCCTGCCATAAACAAATTCTACAATACAAGGAAGAAACGGATGCGGAATAAGGTGAAGTCCCAAGACTGGAAAAACTCCCTTATCAGCCTCAACAAAAAGTTGAGATCCCTCATTAAATCCTCTAAAGCTAGCTATGAAAACAGAATTGCAGCAGATAGTAAAGACAACCACAAGGCCTTCTACAGTTATGTAAAGAATCTCCACAGCAATACCCAGGATTTGCTCTGAGCCACTGCACAATGGTACCTCCTATACCTAGCTAACAGATATTGCCAATATACTGGCCGACAGATTCAGTGCCAGCTTTACCCCTCCCCCCTTCAAAAGGACCAATCACAATACCAGAAGATTGCCAGGCACCCAGTATTACTGCTGCACAGGTTAAAACAGCACTGTCCAAGGCCAAGAATACAGATTCTATGGGGCATGACAATATCCCTTCCTGTGTTCTACATGAACTACAGAGTGAACTGGCACCACACCTGTGTGCCCTGTTCAATCGCAGCCTCACCTCAGACTTTGTCCCTACTGAATGGCGCACTACTACAGTCATCCCTCTCCACAAAGGAGGAGTGACTACAGACCCTGGGAACTATCGCCCATTAGTCTGATGAGTCTGATATGCAAAGCTAAGGAATGCGTCTCCATGGACCTAATAAACAAGGATATAGGGAATCTCCAAACTCTGGATCGCACACAATTTGGTTTTGTGAAGGGTAGAGCATGCCTGCTCAACCTGGTTGAGTTTTCTGAGTCAGTCACCAGAGCTGTGGATGAAGGCAAGGTGGGTCATACAACCTACCTGGATCTGGCCAAGGCCTTTGATACCATTCCCCACTCCGGAATCATAGAAAAACTCACTAAGTTAGGCATCAACCCCTATATCACTAGGTAGGTTGCAAACTAGCTCACAGATAGAAACCACAGTGTGAAAGTAGCTGACTCCCAAGTCAGACTGCCGACCAGTCATGAATGGAGTCCCACAGTGTTTGATCCTGGGTCCTCTCCTGTTTGGTATCGACTTCTCTGAAGTCCAGGCTAACATGAAGGAACTCTGGCTGACAAAGTTCACAGACGATTGCCTGTATCTCACTAGACACCTACAACAACTGGAGATGCCACAGAAGTACCTCACAAAGATGATCCTAGGCCTTAAACAGTTGCCCTGTATGGACATACTCAAAAAACTCCAACTATTCTGTCTCATACCACCTACTTAGTGGCGATCTCTGCTTGACTTACAAAGCCATGTCTGACCCAGCTCTGTTAGAAATGCTGCATCTAAAGAAATCCCAGTCCCTTCTGCACACACTCCAGAGACTTCAACCTCATTACCACAATCAACAGAACATGCTGGAGGAGCAGGTTCATTACACAGAGACTGCCCATGCTATGGAATAGACTTCCCATATATGTCAAACAGAGCATCTCACTGGCCCTCTTCAAGAGAGATCTTGATGAGTGGTTGGGAAACAGAAAATTCACCCTGGGGATCACTCCAATGGCTCTACTCGACAGAGGCACTGTGTTGGGTGGCACGATGCCTGGGTAATCCTATGGGCTAGGCTTGCAAAGGCTCCAGGGCCATTAGCCTAGTACACACCTATGAACTTGGGGAAATACATAGACAGTACTCTAGCCTTTGACCATCACATGTGTACAGTAATGAGGAAATCTTTTTATGCTGTGCATCTTATAAACAAAAACATGTCATCTAGGTCCAAAAAGGTCATTGTTCCATTGTATTCAGCATTCATCAGACCTATCATTGAGTACAATGCAGCCTTTGGTATGTACCCTACCAGTCACATCCAACAACTGAAATATCCCCAGAGGTTCCTTACTAAAAGGATACATGGTGTAAGTAACTTGTCCTATGCAGACCACCTCAAAGTCCTATCCCTGTATTCTGTCTCCTACAGCCTGTTAAGGGGAGATCTATGTCTCGCATATGAGGCATTGTCAAACGTCACCCTGATGGACTTCTGCATATCTGCAAAACAAACACCAGAATTACCCATTCTAAAGATTTAAACCTTGTCTGTGATATAAATAGGACCTGACGGGGATACAGGTATGTATCACAGAGACTACCACTTCTCTGGAACAGGTTCCCCATCCATGTGAAACAGAGTGCTTTCCTAACCCAGTTCAACTGTAAGTTGGACAACTGCACGGGGAACAAGAAATTCACCCCTGGTTTGGCAGCTATGTCTCTGATAGACACGGGCAGCATGTAAATGGTTCATCTCCCAGGCCCTTGCTTTTAAATGTTACATCTCCCAAGCCCCTGCGCTTACAGTTATCAAGGGTACCAGAACTTGTCAGAGATTTGGGATACATGGCTAGGCATAAAAAGTGAAATAGAATGACTGAGTGTCAAATAAGTACAAAGTTTAATACAAATTCAACCTCTTGGGAAAAAAAATTACCCACTCTAACATATTCCCCAAGTAGACTGCAGAAAAATCTCCATCACCTACTGAAATAACTGCTTACACAAAGTGCAAAAATGAAATATGTAACAACGAATTACCCACTTAAAGTACAATGTATTGTAACAAAAGTACACTTAATACACAACAACTTCTTACTTAATACAAAAATTACATCCACACATTACTAATCCATCACAGCCTGAGTAATTCCCAAACATAAAAATGTACACTTAGCTGTAATGTCCACTGGTTACATTGTATCAGCATCTCTCAGCCTCCTTTACTAAGCTGATGGCTTTCCAGATGGTCTCTATAAAAATGTACCCACTACCAAAGCAACCAAACACAAATATTACTATCTCTAACACCTGTCTCAATTGAGCCCAAGCTCAGAAGGTCTGAAGCATTCCTTTTACTAAGCCTATTAAGCTTAATTCATAAATATGCTATCATTTGATATAAAACGTAAATATTCTCACAAATTAAAAAAAAAAGATTGCACTAAACTCTCTTACCACTGTGACTGAGTTTTGAACTAAGCTGAAGTCTATAGAAGGTGAGAAATGTACCTGATCTCGTACAAAAGCATACACAACAACACCCAACCAACTAAAACGAAAACCTCAAAATATCACTGTTTCACACTAGGGTGCAGCCAGCCAAGTCCTAAAGTCAGAGAGATGTTGCATTACACCCTAGTTAACAAATTCAAATAAATAAAAGCATTGATAAAATAACATATTTTAAACTACCCGCAGTTTAAGCTTCCAAATGAGACAGAACAGAACAGTCAGTGTCGCGTTAAAGTGAATATGGTCATTTGCACCTCAGTTGACACTTATTGTTTAATTTTCTCTTCTAAAACCTTGAGCTATTAGCATATAGCTGAGGACAATGAAAACAACCTTGGAATAATTCACATGCAAAGTAATAATTGCCCTTACCACACACTGTGCTAGGGGAATTATTTGAATATGCATCTATTTATCATTTTAATCAACATTTCATTTAATGTGATAAACTTTACAAAACATTTTTTTCTGTGAGGATATTGTAATATACAGATAATGATATATATAAAAAGTGCATGCATCCCTAGTTATTTGAATGACTATTTTGTCCCACTGCAAGAACCAAAACCTCATGGCAGAAGTGGCGGATTGGTTGGGTTGAGCTTACCAAAACTGGTGTTACTTGATGGTCTGAAGTACAGACGATTTTGGGACATTATTTTGCCCTTGTCATCTTTCCGGTGATCATTTATGAATGTTATGGTGCTGCAATTCATTTGCCAGTGCATGCGCAGTTTATATACAATATATAACTATGCATACATAACATACTTCCTGGCCACTGCAGTGCCTTATTTGGATGGCGCAGTGGTGGAGCGGTTGCGTTGTCACCTCAACAGCAAGAGGTTCTCCAGCTCGATTCTCGGCTGGGGTGCCTTCTGTGCAGAGTCTGCATGTCCTCCATACGTTTGTGTGGGTTACCTCTGGGTGCTCCTGTTTCCTCTCACGTTTAAAAAGACAAGTGTCTGGAGCATTTCTCCCAGGGCCTCTGCTGAAAAATAGCTTTATTCCAAGTCAAACTTTCCCGGTAAACAAATGTTAAATAAATACATTTACGGAGCAGATATACAGCATCATCACTGAGGAAAAAATATACATTGATAAAAAATGTATCAAAACAGTGCAAAGGAGACACGAAGTTTGGTAAGAAATGCTGATTTCTTAAGACAGTGTACTTTATTTGTAACCACAATCCATTTAGGTGCTATGAAATCATGTATATGAGGCAACATGAAAGACAGAAAGAGTATCTTGGAAATGAGAATTAATACCAGGAAGCGTTTCATCAAAAACAGTGGCTATGGTCAGAAGTGTTTATCAGTAGGCCCTTCGTACTACCTGACGCTGTCCCTCTAGTCTTCTTTCAGGAGTCCATTCAGGGTATCACAGTAGAATACTAGACTATCAGCCCAAGGGGCCATTTTAAGACTAGCCATGCTTCCCAGTAAATTTTGATAGGTATTGGTTGCCAAGGTTTTGTGGGGGAGAACAAACACAAAGAACACCAAGCAGCTACTGCGCGCTCTAACGCCCAAAGGATAAGCATGAAAAGAGAAACAACAAGAACAACACTATTGAAGGAACAAACTGCAAAATTGAATTTACGTTCAGTAATGAACTTCATCAGATAACAAACCTAAAATCAGTTAACAAACCTAAAAACATTCCTAAAACATAGTTCATTCAATTAACTTCAATTCACTCAAAATTAAATTAAAAATTAAATTAAAATTAAATATTCATTTACCATTTAAATGCATACATAATACAAAGCATAATACTAAATAATATTATACCAAAATAATATAATCAAATACCTATATTATAAATACATAATCAATACATAATACAATGTATCCTAAAATACACAACACATTAAATGATTTGCATTCCATAATAATTAATATATACCCTGAATGTATAACTGTATAATTAATATATCCCTATAATATTATATAAAATAAAAATACAATGCATGCATGCACGCACAGTAAGTAAGTATACAAATTATGAGTACAAAATTACTCAAAAAGTGCACAAAATATAAATAATATATAATTAAATAGTTAATGAATAGGCTTGTAAGACATAATATAATGATAAATATAATATAATATAATGTAATATGTTTTTACACATTAAATAAATATATATATATGTATATTGTATAAATATATATAATATAAAAATAATAAAATATATATACATAATAACCCATTGTATATGTGCCATGTGTGTACTAAGTCGTGTCACTTAGATGTAAACTGTGTATGCTGTAAGCTCACTATATTCACATCAAAATGACATTCTGTATAATACAGAACTTAAATTATTATATGCCTTGCAAGTGCATTAGTTGTCTTACAATTTCTAATGTCAGATAAGTCTTACCTACATAAAATGAGTCACAATCCTGGCACAAGGCAAGGTATACCACATTTTTGTTGAATGGCAATTGATGTCCCTTTTATGAATATTATAACTATTGACAACTATTTTCCTATCTGTCTACATGTTGTTATATTATTGGAATCATCACATCTTCAAAAACTATTTTAAATGATGCATCTTCTCTTACACACAATTTTTCGTCACCCTTAAACAAGTGTCCCATTTTTATCCTTACTATTATATCCCAGTTCCTCAGAATGATATCCTTAATAATCTGAAAGCTGTCATTATATACTGATAATATCACCCATTTTTCTTCTTCACACTTGAGTTTAGTCTTAATCAAATCAAGACCTGTTGATGTCAATATAGCCTGATAAACATTAAATATTTTTTCACATAATTGTTCAGGATACCCTCTATTCTGAAACATATTGGACATAAACTTTAGTTCTTCCACAAAATCATACATACTTGTAGACATGTGGCCAAAAGGGGGAGCCTTGGAGAGACATGCTTCTTCCTCTGGCATGTCCTATTTATATTACACGCAAGGTTTAGGTCCCTGGATCAGATATTCCTAATGCTATTTGATGGATGAGCAACAGGTCCATTAGGACTAGATCAGAGGATGCCTTGTAGGCCATGCAGATGTCGCCTCATTGCCACCTGTAGAAAACCAGATGTAAGGACAAGACTTTGAGGCATTTGGCACAGGACTTGTTTTCCACATCGTGTATTCTTTCTATGAGGTTTTTCTGTGGATGCTCTAGTTGTTGCATACACCTGGCAAGGTACATAACGAAGGAGGGATTGTACTCAATGATTTGTCTTATAAGAGCAGAGTACAACTGAATGATGACATGTTTGGATCTAGAAGTCATATCCCTGCTTATAAGTTGTGTTACAAACAATGGCTTATTCTCTACAGCAGGTACATGACGGTCAAATGTCAAATCACTGTCTACATGGGTTCACAAATCCCTGACTACAGAGTCTACTCTTAGGGGTGTATTGTCAATGCAGTAGTCTGCTGATGTGGTCATATTTCTAAAAGATATCATAATGCACTTTTTAGCATTAAGTTTTAGACTATGAATCTGACATCAGTTATTAATGTGTGTAAGGCATTCCTGGAGAATATTTGTGCCTTGGTGGGATTCAGCGACTGCATCCAGTTTCCGGACATCTGAACTTATCAGCCAGATGCTCTTGATATTAGCCTTGACCTCAGAGAAGTCGATGCCAAACAGAAGTGGCTCCAAGATTGAGCTCTGAGTCAACCTACTAGTAACTGGTCTTTTAGCAGCAGTAGACTTCATAATCCACCAACCTGTAGTATCTGCACAGCTTATTATATAGGCAAAACAAACAGAAAATTCAAGGAACATATTCTTCGCCATCTATGTGATATAAGAAACAAGGTAGAAACTAATTCTTTCTACCAACATACCTCTAGATTTGAGAACCACTCTTTTAGATTTATGGCTTTATCAAACATTAATGAAAGTATACGAGGTGGTGACCTAATGAATAAAATGGAAGCTGAAGAAGCAAGGTGGATTATGGATCTGAGAGCAGATCATCCCCCAGGACTGAATGGGGTAGTACCCCTAAAACTTATATTAAAAGAGCGAGGCCTGAGAAATAAAAAGTAAATACAATCTAAGCTTTCACTTTAAGGAGTGATGTCTTCAGAATGGGAGTGTCAACTGCTGTGTATATAAAAAGGAAGTTTTTCTTACTTCTAACAGGATCTGAAGAAGGTTAAGCAGAGCTAAAAGCACTTATCCTGTACGTTACTGTTTGTTTTACTATTTGTTTTACATAAGAGTTTTTAACAGTCTAATTAGAACTGGGAAGCTCCTACTTAGATCACTGTTAGTATCAAGAGTGCTTTAGCTTTTAACAGCTCAACAGTTCTAACAGCTCAACAGTTCCTGTAAGAGCTAGCAAGCTTCAACTTAAACTGCTGTTTATATCAAGAGTGCTTCAACTGTTCTTACCAGCCCAACAGTTCTTGTAAGAGCCAGCAAACTCCCACTCTAACTGCTGTCTCTATCAACAGTGTTTCAGCTGCTAACAGCTCAACAGTTTTAGCAAGCTTCAAGTTAAACTGCTGTTTGTAAGAGCTCAACAGTTCTTGTAAGAGCTACCAAGCTTCCACCCTAACTGCGGTTTGTACTAAGAGTGTTTCAGTTATTTAAATAGTTGAGAGCAAGAGGTGGCACGTTCATTCTTTTTTCTTATACATTTTATATTTGTTTGAACGGCCTTTCATGGTGTGATTTGCTCTTTGTGCACTGTACTGACCTCGGCACCATCTCCCATGGTGCTGACCTTGTTTGTGACACAGGCCCCGACTACTGTGCCTGCATCGACACCTTCCCTGGCCACGGTGCCGATGTCTTACACGGCCCCTCTGGCAATGATTCCTTCAGTTCCGAAGATCAAACACCTTCCAAGAACTAGATATTCTCATTCTTAACATTATGTGTATCCTGCTACTCCTGCTTGGGATCCATGTCCAAAGTATTTGTCATGTACAACCACTTCCTCCAGTGTTAAGTTTCTTCAACCTCTTGCATACTTTATCAGTTTTATTAAGAATAAGACAGTTGTCAGTTGGGGACTATTGCTACAATGCCTCAGAATACCCATCTGAAATAGACTGGACATAGAGAGAATCAGGAAGTGCATTTCCACTGCTACTGATTTATTAGAGAGGAATGAGAGAAATTTAATATTGAACAGGTGAATAACACATGCAACTTGATGAGCAATGGTCAGCTATGCTTAAACTATATGCTCTAGATGAGCAGTTTGGATTCAGATCAGGATGCAGTGGAACCATACTAATGCTTAGATTAGGATCAGGATGCAGTGGAACCATGACAATGTTTTGATTAGGTACAAATAGTGTTCTGACTCACAGAAGGGTTCCTGGCAGGAGTGGGTGTGCAACAGGGTTCAACTCTGAGCCCACAGCTGTCCATACTGGTAATGGACTACATTAGCAAATAAGCTGGAGGGGACAGATCAACAAAGCTGCTGTATGCAGATATGGGATTATAAGCAGAGTCTGAGCAAGAACTTCAGTAAAGGATAGGAGAATGGAATGCAAAACTGAAGGCTCACAGGGTGAAAGAGTACAGATAAGACTGTTGTAATGGCAGCAAATGGGGTAATCAGAAGATGCTGAGAATTGCTATAGAAGAGAAAACACTGAAGCAGGTTAACAGCCTCAAGTATCTGGGAGGGGTGGTTGAAGAAAAGGGAAGTCGGAATGAGGAGGTCAAAGCTAGAATCAGAGGGGCTGGGGTAGGGTATGACAGAAGAATGCCAAAGAATCTGAAAAGTAAAGTGTCCAAATAGTGGTGTCATCAGTACTACATTATAGTAGAGAAACCTGGACATCAAAGGCAGAGCAGCTGAGGATGCTAGAGGTGATGGAGATGAAATGCCTGAGCTGGGCATTTGGGGGCACATGAGGGACAGGTAAAGAAATGAGGACATCAGAGCAGAAGCCAAATTAGCTCCAATTGCAGAGAAGGTCAAACAGAACCAATTATGGTGATTCAGGCACATGTGCAGTAAAGCAGAACACAATGTGGCAAACAAGATTTGGAACAGACAGGAGGAAAGCAAGAGGAAATGTGGGTATCCGGCAAGGAGGTGGGTGGATTACCTGAGAGAATACCTGACACAGCCAGGCATGTGTACCAAAGAAGGTAGGACACTGGTATTGGATTGAGAAAGGTGGTGACAGTTCACATGACACCTGGACCCCATGTAGAAAAAAATGGGAAAAAGGGAGTTGATGTTGATGGTCTCCAGTCTAAACTGCGATCATTCAATTGTCCAGTTATGGCCTCCCTTAGTTCTACCCCATTCACTTTTCCTCGTAGATTCTTACAGGTCTTAAGCATATAAACCCTGTACCTCCTCTCTTCCATTCTGTACACACTGAACATCTCTAGTCTTCTCCAACAGTACAGATCTCATGTCCCAGTCAGGGCCAGTGTTAGCATTTGGGGTGCCGAAGCAACTGTCAAGTTAGGGGTCCCTGGGAGCTTCTACTCGCAAGTATCACTACACAGCTGTCACCTCTGTTAAACAACTTTTTAGCTCATGCTAGAAAGCTTTAGTAGTAGTATACAAAGACTAAAAAAGAAGTTATGTACTCACCATAACGTTCCATCTGAGTAGATACTTCATTTGTCTGCAACCTGTGGGTAGTCGGATCCGACCTCGGATCCGAACCGGCAGCTTTCCAAGCTCCAAGATCCGAGCTCCTAGCTCCTCCCCCCTACCCATCATCCCTTGCTACCAACAACATTACCTCAGATCGTTTATTTTGCCCTATAGGCTAAAGACGGAGAAAAAATCTCCAAAGTAACAATACCTTACCGAGGTTCGGGGGATGGCAGGGGGGGTCGGTTGCAGACAAATGAAGTATCTACTCAGATGGAACATTATGGTGAGTACATAACTTCTTTATCTGAAGTAGTTACTTCACTTGATCTGCAACCTGTGGGACAGAGTCCCCAGCTTACCTAAGACCCTGGGTGGTCCCTACGGAAGGATATTCCGAAGCACCGTGGAGCCAAAGGAAGCCCTATTTCTGGAAATCATGTCCAGTTTGTAATGAGAAATGAACGTGTAGGAAGAGGACCAGGTAGCTGCTGAACAAATATCGTCTACCGGAACTCTAGACCAAAAAGCAGTCGAGGTAGCCACAGATCTAGTAGAATGCGCACGCACACCAACCGGAGCTGGCTTCCCAGATGAAGTGTATCCCTGTCTAATACACCGAGAGATCCAATTTGCCACTGTCACCTTAGAAATTGGTTTGCCCATGGCTGACTTAGCATAAGAGACAAACAACTGGTCTGACTTGCGAAAATCTTTAGCCCTATGCAAGTAAAAACGTAGTTGTCTGTGTACATCCAATTTGTGCAATGTGTATTCACCCTTGTTTTGGAAATTAATAGACTGATTAATGTTAGCCTCTGTGGCTACCTTAGGCAGAAAGGAAGGATTAGTCCTGAGGGCCACTCTATCCTTGTGAAAAATAAGGTATGGATGCTTAATGCACAGAGCTTGTAATTCGGAGACTCGTTTGGCTGAAGTAATAGCGACCAAAAAGGCCGTTTTCCAAGATAAGAATTTCAATGGCACTGAGGCCGCTGGCTCGAAAGGTGGTCTTGTTAATGCTTGTAAGATCAAGGTAAGATCCCATGGAGGAACTGCCGGCTTAATAGGGGGCTTTAAGAGAAACACGCCTTTTAAGAAGGTCTTGCATATTTTTGCTGATGCCAAGGAATCTTCGCCATCCCCCACATGATAATGAGAGATGGCTGCTAGCTGGACCTTAACGGTGGACGCACTAGCTCCTTGTCTAAAAAGAAAGGACAGGAAGTCCAGGATAGTGGGAATAGGAACCGTAAAGGGATCCAATTCCTTCTCCTTTGCCCAGATGGAAAAGCGTTTCCATTTACTGTTGTAGAGCTTTCTGGTGGATGGCTTATGAGCTGCCACCAGAATGGCCTTAACAGGGACGAGATACCGGAGTCCTAGCCATTAATGGAACTGGATCAACCAAGCCGTAGTCGGAGATTGACCAGGTTCAGAGTGTGGCATCTCGTCGATGCGAGATTAGGTCTGGTCTGGGGTCCAGAATCCATGGGGGAGCCACACTGTGAGACTGCAGAAAGGGGAACCAGATTTGTCGAGGCCAGAATGGGGCTATGAGAATTACTCTGCTCCCCAACCGACAGGCTTTCTGGATGAATTTCATCATCAGAGGAAGAGGAGGATACGCATAAAGGAGACCGGGCCAAGCATGAACCAGAGCATCCCTGGGGGATTCCCCTCTGGGGGGAACTATCGCGAAGTAATCGCTGCATTTTGTGTTTAGGGGAGAAGCGAAAAGGTCGCAGCGAGGTTGACCCCACTTGAGGAATATCTGCTTCGCGACAGAGGGATTCAGAGACCACTCGTAAGGGCTGAGGAATACCCGACTTAACTTGTCCGCTAATATGTTGGACCGTCCCTGAATGTGCGTTGCTATCAGAAAGCGGTTGGTGGAAATCGCCCATTCCCACACTCTCCTGGCTTCTCGACACAGGGGGTAAGATCTGGTCCCTCCCTGTTTGTTTATATACCAGACAACGGACATGTTGTCTGTCTGGATTGCAATAGTCCCCAGAGGAAGAAGGTGATGAAGAGCTTGCAACGCCAAAAGCACTGCCCTCATCTTTAGGATGTTGATATGCAATGCAGTCTCTAGAGGAGTCCACGTGCCTTGGACGGAGTTGCCTGCATAATGCCCGCCCCACCCGAGGCAAGAAGCGTCCGTGGTCAACATGGCTTTGACTAGGGGAATCACAAAGGGTCTCCCTTCTTTGAGTTCCTCAGCCTGTAACCACCAAAGAAGGGAGTGTCTGCACGCCCTGCTCAGGGGAATCGGCATGTCTAAGGGATGGACCAATAGTGACCATTGGACCTGGAGAGTCCACTGTAACACTCGCATTCGCAGACAGGCATGAAGAGAAAGGCCGATCGCTGCTGACATAGACCCTAGCGTCCTCAAGACTAATTCTGCTGGAGGAGCGGGGCTCCGAAGAATGTCTGAGATTTGGAGAGACAAACTGTTCAGCCTGACAGGTGTAAGAAACACTTTGGAGATCAGAGTATCCAACCTGGCCCCTATGAAATCTAGGGCTTGAGTGGGGCACAGGCAGGATTTCTTTAGATTCACTGAAATGCCCAAACAACGGGCCAGAGAGAGGTAATCTCGCCACAACCAGTAGATGCCTGTTGGGGGCGGTGAGGAGCCAGTTGTCTAGGTAAGGGAACACCTGAATGCCCTGGAGTCTCAGGTGGGCTGCAACCACTGCCATGACTTTGGTAAACACTCTGGGGGCTGAGGTTAGGCCAAATGGAAGAACCCTGAACTGATAAAGACTGGCTCCTAGCCGGAAGCGGAGGAACCTCCTGGATAGTCTGTCCATTAGTATATGGTAGTACGCATCTCTGAGGTCTAACGAGCACATCCAGTCATTCTCCCGCAAAAAGGGGGAGAATAGATTGTAGGGTAACCATCCGGAACTTTTCCTTGGGTATGAACAGGTTCAGGGACGAGAGGTCTAGGATGGGTCTGAGGTCCCCCGTTTTCTTTGGCACCAAGAAGAACCTGGAGTAATAACCCAATCCGGACTGATCTGGGGGGACGGGCTGGATGTTTCTTTTTCGTAGCAACTCTGAAATTTCCAGAGCTGCGGACTCCCTCTGATGGGGTGGAACATCGGGGAGACATTTGGGTTTGGGGGGGGTGTGAACGGTATAGTGTAACCTCTGGATATAATCCGGAGCACCCATCGATCTTTTGTAATGAACTCCCAGTTTGACAGGTGCTCCGATAATCGCCCCCCGACTGCCTCCAGAGAGGGACAGTCGGGCAAGCCCTCAGGGCTGTTGCGCGGGTCTGTCCGAGAAAGGTTCTCTAGACCCGGTTACGCTGCCCCTCTGCCTCTGGGCCGGCATCCACCTTGTCCTCCTCTGCCTCTAGAGGACGAGTTGTCCGCAGCAGGACGGGATTGCTGAGATTTACGGAACCACAGCTTCTTTTGCCCCCTCTGATTCCTGGAGAAGGATCTTTGGGGGCTAGAGAAGAGGACTCCGACGGCTGACAGCGTCTTCCCATCCTTTTCGCTTTGGACTAGCGTGTCGCGAACTGTTGAGCCAAATAAGGCCGAACCATCATAAGGGGCATTCGCGAAGGATGCCTTAAAGGGTTCCGTGAAGTCGCAAAGGCGGAGCCAGGAGTGATGTCACAAGACCACTCCAGCTCTGCTAGCTCTAGCGGCTCCTTCCGTGGCATGGGAAAGAAGCCGCATAGATGTATTTGATACGGACTTTAGAGTGGCCATTCGAGTCTCAAAAACCTTTTTGTCTGGGACTGACATGGACTCCGGAGGGGCTGCAGCGTATTCCTTAATTAAGTCACGCTGTAGCCTAATGGTGTGTGCCATGTAGTTCAGCAACCTTATGGCAAAGGTCGCTGAAGCAAACATCCGCTTCCCAATACGGTCCAATGACTGGGACTCCTTGTCCGGCGGATGGACCGAAGAACTTTCTTGGGCAAGTTCTTTCTTAGTGGCCGCCGCCACCAACATAGCATCAACCGGCGCGCCTTTGGACCAAGAAGGTCTATCAGAGGGAGGGCTGAGGACCTTGTCTGGGTGTCTAGGGATAGGTTCCACGGTGTCGGGCTCCTTCCAAGCCCTGGTGGTAATTAAATCCACCAAGGGGTCGGCTGGGGGGGACACCCAGGAGGTAGATGGGCCTGCCTCAAAGGCCTCCAGAAAAACGGACTCATCCAGGGAGGGCTTTTGGGCAGACCACCCCCCTCTTATACGCAACATTTCCATGATGTCTCCGAAGGAGACATCTTCAGGGGGTGACCTTGGGAGCCCTCCGTATCATCCAAATCCAGATCCGTGGTAATGGACTCGGGGAGTCCAGGTGCCTCCTTTGCACGATATGCCCGAGGCCTCTTCGGTGGGACTGTCCGAAGAAGGCTCGTCCGCAGGGTGGTGTTCCTCCATAGGAACCAACTGGAGGCTTTGGGCAGGCTGTCCAGATGGACGGATGATCGAAGACAGACCCTGATACAGTGGGGGTACGGGTGGATCCGAAGGCCCGGTCGGGGACCTGGATGACCTCGACAGTACCCTCTCCACTACCTCAAAAGCCGAGGGAGATTCACTGTCTCCAGCCTGAGAAAGTAACCTCCTCGGCTCCGAGGATAGGATCGGGGTCGGAGCCGAAGCAATCGGACCCGAGGTAGTGGTGTGCTCCGACCCAATCGGCGCCGAAGACACAACCACCCCCTCGGATCCGATGCTCAACCCTCGCCCCCAAGAGCTCGGATCAGACAAGCTCGAAGGTATAGTCGGCGTCGAAGACACAATCGCTATCGGCGCCGACGTATCCCCGGATCCGAAAGGGCCTGGATCCGATAACTCCGAGACCCGAAAACGGGTCGGAGAAGGAGCGATCGGGGCAAAAATGGGGGCTGCACTCCCTCCCAAAGGGGGGGGGGAGGCAAGAGCATCCCCATCTGCATCTGGGTCTGTAAAAATCTTCGCATCATCCGATCCATGTCTGCTTCGGAGATGCTTCTTGTAGACCGCGAAGAGGCAGTCGAGGCAGGCCGGGAGGGCCGCCTCAAAGACCTCGAGGGAGACCTATCCTCCTCCTCCTCTGGCTCCGGAGAAAAAGAAGGTGAACGGAGCCGAGAGGATGAGGATCCGGAGACCCTCACTGGGGACTTCAGAATTTTTTCAGGCAGAGCCGAGGGATGAGACTCGGCCCGCCTTTTAGAACTGTGACCCTCTGTCTTTGTGCCTCTTCTTCTCCCTGTGGGAAGAAGCACTAGACTCCACAGAGCTGGTACCCGATAAGGGAGGTTGAGTCCCGGGTACAGCTAAGGGAGTAGCCGGCGCAGAAGTTACAGGAGTAGCTTGAACCCGGCTGGGAGAGGAAGAAGAAGCCGATTCCTGGGGGAGTTTTCCCGCCAGGATCAGCTTGTTCTTCCTGTCCCTGAGTGCCCGAGGGTTGAAGGCCGCACATATCTGGCAGGCCTCCGACAGATGAGCTGCCCCCAGGCACAAAATGCACTGAGTGTGGCCATCAGCTGGGGAAAGCTTGTGGCCACACTCAGTACATTTTGAAAATATGGCCTTAGCTTCAGCCATAAAGTTCTCTCACACACACACACCCAAACACTGGGGGGGGAGGGGGAGAGAAAAGTTAAACTAAGGGAAGATTAGTTAGTTTTTTTTTTTTTTTTTAAAAGGGTTTTAAAGGGTTTTTAAAACACACACACACACAATTTTAAACAAGAAAAAAGCCTATAAATAGAACAATCTCACCAGGCCAGGAGCTCTTCACTATGAAGCAACTGGCTTTAGCCGCGGCAAAAAACGATCTGGGGTAATGTGGTTGGTAGCAAGGGATGATGGGTAGGGGGGAGGAGCTAGGAGCTCGGATCTTGGAGCTTGGAAAGCTGCCGGTTCGGATACGAGGTCGGATCCGACTACTTACAGGTTGCAGATCAAATGAAGTAACTACTTTAGATCTGTAGTTACAATGGTCTTGCATTATGACAGATTTCTGTACAATACCAAGCTGACCCATTCCACAGAGAAGCATTCACAATGACTGCCATTTACTTGCATTGAGGAATCGTATACAATACCAAATGTAGAGGCATGGACGCTACTGGACTTTAAAAACACAAACTCCCTAGACCAGACTGTCAATTCACTGACCAGAGGTGCAAACATACTAGATCAGGTCTTCACTAATATTGGAGAGTGCTGCACACTCCCTAGTGTAATGTCTTCTTTAGTAAGGTCAGACCACAAAATTGTCTCCTTTGAAGTAAAAAATAAAACCTGGAACCCCAGCTAACCCTGGAATGTTCAGGAATACTCTAGGCCTAACTTCTACAATTAAGTGATAACCTGGCAAAATTTCAAGCCTCCATAAACCCTGTGAACACAGCTGCCTATCCGGAAGTGTTCACAGAAGCCTTATACAAGGCATGTCAATAGCTGCATAGTGTCAGCTGTACCCACCAGGAAGAAGTGCAAAACTAACTAAAAAAAACAAGCCACCCTGGTGGAATCACAATAGCAATTAGCTGTATAACAGAAGGAAGAAAATTATGGTAAAAATTAGTTGTAGCACCCAACAAGATAAAAGCACTCCCAAACTAAACAAACAACTCAGAGGACAAATAAAGTCTATCAAAGCCAAATCTGAGTTAAATTTGGCCTTCCAGGTCAAGGACAACCATAAGACATTATTTAGCTATGTACACAGTCTCAAAGGTAAAACACAATTGTGTGTGGAGCTCATTGTTAATGGAGCCACCTATACTAAACCAGAAGATATAGCAAACCTACCGGCTGACAAATTCAGCTACAACTTTACCACTCTTTTCCCCTCAACCTCCCCACAGGAAATACCATCAAATGTAAATGTAACTTCCTCTGCTATCACTACGGAACAGATCCTTAATGCTGTCTCTAAGAACAAGAGCACTGCATCAATGGGCCCAGACAATATACTAAGTTTCCTTCTAAATAGTACCAAACATGACCTATCAGGCCCTCTGGGATTGCTATTTTAACTTTAGCCTCCAATCAGACTTTGCATCTGCTGAATGGAGAACAGTGACAGTCATCCCTCTGCACAGAGGTGGGACATCTACGGACTTTGGAAACTACAGACCCATAAATCTCACTAGTTTCATATGTACAGCCATGGAAAGAATCATGGAAATGATCAATAATGACATAGGAAACCTCCAGACACTGGACCCAAGGGCAGGTTATGCCTGCTCAACCTGGTGGACTTCTTTGAGAAGGTCACCAAAGCAATGGATGTACCTGACCAAGTACATCCAACAATTGGAACATTCACAGAGGTTCCTCACTATAAGAACACAGGATGTAAGTAACATGTCCCATGCAGACCACCTCAAGGCCCTATCTCTATATTCTGTCTCCTACAATCTGTTGATGGGAGATCTATGCCTGGCATACAAGGCATTGTCAGACCCACCCTGATAGATCTCCTGTATGTCCACAAAACAAACAGCACCAAAATTACCAATTCTACAGACTTAAACCTTGCCTAGGATATAAATAGGACCTGCTGAAAATAAGGTATGCATCCCAGAGATTACACATTCTCTGGAACAGGCTCCCAATCTATGTGAACCAGAGTTCTTCCCTAACCCAATTCAAGTGTAATTTGGAAAACTGAATGAGGAACAGGAACTTCATCCCTGGTTTGGCATCCAAGTCTTTAATGGACACAGGTAGCCAGCCTGTAATGGTTATCTCCCAGGCCCCCGCTTGTAAATGTTTCACTTCCCAAGGCCCCTGCTTACACTTCTCAAGGATACCAGAACTCGTCAAAGATTTCAGATACATGGCTAGGCTTAAAAAGGCTCTTAGGTTATTAGCTAAGTACGCATCTATGAACCTATAATGATGTCACATCAGAACAATCCTATGTGCAGGGATGACCTTAGGTGAAGTGGTGCCCATAGGTAAAGGGCTCCAATGCACCCCCCCCCACACACACACACTGTCTACCTGCTCCCTCCTGATCACATTTTCCTCTGATTTCATCCCATCCAGCTTCACCATGCCATACAAGTTTTTTTATTCCTTTTTTCACATTTTGCATCACTAATCAGCTATTTCCAGAAGGCATTTTTTTAAGATGATCTAAGGCACATTTTAAAACTGTTTTATTAAAACAACCACTTGATCCAATGAGGATCAGAACAAAAATTATGACAAAGGAAAGACATTCATTGTTACTGTTTCACTTCAAATTTCCATGCGTTCTTTCAACATGTCTTAACTGGCCAAAACTGCACAGTAATAAATGTGTAGGAGACTAAGCTGGGGGGTTTGGGGGCAGCTGGCCCCTAGAGGCCATGGGGCTGTATTTGCTCTGAAGTGCATTTTATAGCATTTTCCAACCTTCTGATCCAGTGATGTCTTGAACAAAAGTCATGGCTAAAGAAAGAAATTCCGTCAAGGAAGAAATAATTACCATCCAGGGCTTAATGCTGAAAGGTGACAAAATAGTCATTCACAATAAATTGAGAAGACAAATGTTTGCAAGGATACATACAACCTTTCTGGGAATACCATCTGCCTCTTCCCTGAACAAAAAACAGTCACCTGCTGTGCATTCCTCTGGTGTCAGATTGGGATAAATGCAAAGGCACAAATAGCCACAGTCATACATTTCAAGTGACAGCTGCCATACATATACCAAGCATGCCTTCCTCAATCCTACCTCAAAAACTCAAGCCACTTTCTTTGTACCCTTCTGATATCAAGCTGGAGCAAAACTAATAGAACACAACATATTCCGACATGTTTATAAACAGCATGTCTCCTTACAAATACCATCAGAAATAGCCAGTTGTACATATAGTTGATATTGAATTGTTAGGAAAGTGAAAAAAAATAATGATCACAATAACGCACTCCAGCTTGTTGCTCCTAGACAGTATAATGTCACGGTGTAATTCTCTAAGGTCCATCAGAAAAGTAAATAAAATAATGACACACTGTCCCCAGTCCTGACACAAGCTATAGCAACATTTTGTGCACATCTCTGTAGTTTGTCAGGAAAGTTAAAGAAACAATGACCAAACTACTGACAACCCCCACAGAAGCTATATCAACGTCTGTGCACAACACTGAGGATTGTTTGTGAGGAAATGAAAGAAATATGAACACATCATCGCCCCCCCCCCAACACAAGCTACAGCAACCTTCTGTGCATGTCTCTGAGCAGGGCCAGTATTAGAATAGGTAGAATTGAGGGCAGAGGCCAATGCTAAGTCAATGGCAAAAAGAAGCAAAAACTGTGGCTGGGATTCAGAAAGGTCAGACTACAGTGATAAGAACCAACTCAGGCAGTTTTCCGCCGGTGGTATTCTTTTCTGATTCATAACTAGGCCCACCACAGTTATTCTACACTGTGTGAACAATCATCATGGTGGGCTGTCTCCATGATCATGTTGAATGCTAATGAGGCATTTCAGTTTAGCAACCTATACTAATTAGGCATGTGCTTTCCCTCGGAGTTATGGGATTTCTGCAGCAGAGTGATTCACAGAATTGCTTAGCTGCATAAATCAGTATGAACTGCCATGTTAACAAACAAGTCCAAATGCATATCTGTTCGGGTATGAGTGGTGTCAGATGAGCGTGTGTGCCTGAGTAGTTGCAGCAAGGAGGTTAGCTATAGGATTGTTAAGAGTACGTGAGTGTGTCCGACTCCAATTCAGTATGTGGGGATGATGTGTTGACGTCTGTGAAGAACTGCTTGTGACTGTATGTGTGGTGCATGTCTGAATGTGTGTGTTGGGGGTGTGTGGCTGCCACACCTATCAACTCACCCAGTCTAACGGGACACTAGACACCAGAAACACTCTTTAAATATTATTCTAATTTACTTAAAAGTTAGTAGAACAGGTTTTGTACTACAAAGTATTTTCTGAAGTATGAAACTTGAATGTCTGACATTGCTGGCTGACTGTATTCATCCGTGATTTAAAAGAATATAGCCACCCACACCACCACCCCTAAACACAGAGGAGAGAGGAGAGATTGAACGCAGCATGTGGAGATCCTAAAAAAGGCTCACTGCCATAAGGGCCTGCAACTCAGAAACCCTTCTTGCAGAAGTAATAGCCAACAAAAACTGCTTGAACAAAGATGAAAAAACAATGGAGGGTCACAATCATAGTGAGCTTGAAAATGCTGCATGAATCTTTCTGGAAGAGAAGGACAAACCTTTGTCCAATAACAGACCTGCATTTCAAAACAGAGATATGCCAGGCTGTTAGATGAAGAGAGTGAGCTGACATTGAGTAGGGTGACCGTCCTTCTGAGATAACAGGTGTGTGGAATCAAAGGTAAGCCCATGGAGGCTTCCTTACCAGACTCCTTAGTAGTGGCTTGTCTGACCTTTTAGAGCACTTTGGGAGAAGAGGCAGAGGTGGAAAGGCATACAGATGAAACCCCTTTGTGCAAAACTTTGGCAGCTGGGGGTTTAGTGGGAAGCGTTAAGATCTATGTCTGGAGTTCCCCATGACACTGTCAATTTCTTGCTGCAGAGCATAGGAATGTGTTCCTTCCTTGTGTTTGTTGATGTATCATGACAGTTGTGTTGTCTGTTAGAATCAACACCTGCCCAGGAAGAAGTAACTCCTTGAAAGCCATTAATTAAATCTGTCAGGGTGCTGTGTCCACACATTTTGAGGATACATTTTGCAGCTTCCTCATATTGGCATTGGCATTGGGCACCAGAATACAGAGCCCATGAACCCTAAGGCTTGAAGGACTGTCCTTGCAGTCAGCCCGGACACTGAGAATCATAAGGGATATGTCCATCCCTTTAGTAGCCAATTTCTCTACTAAAAACTTGGTTGGCTGCACCTGCAAAAATCTTTAACAGTTTGCATAGACTTAGCTTTGTCCTCCATTTTCTTTTAAAACTGCTTCCTTCTAAGCATATGTTTTAGGCACAGAGAACCTGAAAGTGCTGAAGAAGCCCCCATTGAAGTTGTGAACTTGGCCTACCTCTCAAAGAAGTTTTGGAAACAGAGGGAGGCTCTCTAACTACCTGGGAAGAGAGGGAAGAACAGTTACCTGATAAACAAGGTACACACAGTATCTCTATGAGGTATATGCTTCCCACAAGCGGTTACAAGAAATACAGTTTTTCCTTTTTTCGTTAAATACTGAGGCAAAAAAAAAAAAAAAAAAATGTTCCAGTAGTAATACTTAGCCAACTTTTGATTCCCCTGACGGACCCCGAAAGTTTTCAGAACGCCAACCTGCACTCGCAAAACTGCTTCTGCATCGGACCATGCGGCAAAAAATTGAGGGGATATGACCCGGTCATGCGCATTAGTACCCTGACGTCCTGACATCAGTCTAATGCGCCTGACCAGGACAAATGTAACAAAGGTGTACATGTCCGTGTGTTTTATTTTTAAATATTTATTTATTCTATAAATAAAAGTATACACACTGCTGCTCCACAGAAATCATCGCTTTAATGCCTTGATACAAGCTATGCTGCCAACTCACAAACAACTAAAAAAAACAAAAGATCCAACATTGTAATTTCAGCATTTCTGTAGCAGGGCAGCTCAACTGCATGAAATACATCAGTCGGAAATGTACTTACCATAATGTTCCATCTGAGTAGGTGGCTTCATTTGTCTGCAACCTGTGGGTCTTGGATCTGATATCGGATCCAAGCCGGCATCTATTTATACAGCTATGGATCCGAGCTCCTAGCTCCTCCCCTCACCCATAATCCCCTGCCAACCTCAATTGACCTCAGATCAAGTTTGCCCTCCTATATACCTGAAAAGGTATCCCAACAGGGAAAGGCAGGGATAATACCATCATCTAACTCTTCTGAAGGCCAGGGGGAAGGAGGGGGGTATGGTTGCAGACAAATGAAGCCACCTACTCAGATGGAACGTTATGGTGAGTACATAACTTCTTAATCTGGAGTAGGGACTTCATTTGTCAGCAACTTGTGGGACAGAGTCCCCAGCTACCTGAACCTTGGGTGGCCATCATGGAAGAATGTTGCGGAGCCAAAGGATGCTCTCCCTCTGGAAGTGACATCCAGTTTGTAGTGGTTAATAAAGGTATGAGATGAGGCCCAAGTGGCTGCCGAGCAAATATCATCTAAGGGTACTCTAGATCTGAATGCGGTAGCAGAAGATATGGAGCGAGTGGAGTGTGCATGGATCCTTTGAGGTGCGGGCCTCCCAGAAGCCTCATAAGCTAGGAGGATACATTGGAAAATCCAGTGTGATAAGGTGATCTTCGAAACGGCTTTACCTAAATTGAATTTGGCAAAGGAAATGAACAGCTGATCAGATTGTCTGTGACCAGCAGTCCTATGAATATAGAAATGCAGCTGCCTGTGCACATCTAACGAGTGCAGCTTGTATTCTCCTTTATTTTGATAATTAGGGAAGAAAACAGTAAGATTGATGGACTGATTGATATTGGTTTTCCGAGGCCACCTTATGTAAAAAGGATGGATTGGTCCTGAGGTACACTCTATCCTGATGAAAAACCAAGTAAGGGGGTTTTACGGAAAGAGCTTGAAGTTCCGAAACTCTTTTCGCAGAGGTGATGGCTACCAGGAATGCTGTTTTCCAAGACAGGTATTTAAGATCAGCAGAGGCAGCTGGTTCAAAGGGGAAGCAGTCAAGGCCTGAAGAACTAGCGATAGGTCCCAAGGGGGTATGGCTTCTTTGATAGGGGACCTGAGCAGAAAAGTACCCTTGAGGAAGGTTTTACATAGTTTAGCTGACATCAAAGGACCTGTCTCGTGTCCTACATGGTAATGGGAGATGGCTGCCAATTGTACCTTGACTGTCGAACAGCTAGCCCCTTGCTGAAAAAGCCCGGTAAGGAAATCCAAAACGGACGTTAGCGGAGCAGTGAAGGGGTCCATATTATGATGTTCCACCCAGACGGAGAAGCGCTTCCATTTACTGCGGTAAATCTTCTTGGTGGAAGGTTTATGCGCTGCCACCAAGATGGCTTTGACTGGTGAGGAGATACTGGGAGTCCTAATTAAGAGGGGAACTGGAGCAGCCAAGCTGTCAGCTTCAGGTTGTCCAGATTCGGGGTCGGTAAGCCTGATGGATGGGAGATCAGATCCGGGCTGGGATCCAGAATCCAGGGAGGATTCGCCAAGTGAGACCACAGGTAAGGGAACCAAGTTTGTCGAGGCCAGAATGGGGCAATGAGGATCATCTTGCTCCCCAACCGAGAGGCTTTCTGTAACATCTTTAGCATCAGGGGTAGAGGAGGATAGGCATAAAGTAGACCGGGCAGCCAAGCATGCACAAGAGCATCTCTCGGGGCTTCCCCTGGTGGGGGAATCAGGGCGAAGAAGGTGTCGCATTTCATATTTCAGGGAGAGGCAAAAAGATCGCAGTAGGGTTGCCCCCGTTTTGCAAAAATCTGCTTTGCTACTCGGGAGTTGAGAGACCACTCGTAAGGGGAAAGAATAGTGTGCCTGAGTCCGCCAGAATATTGGACCGTCCCGGAATGTGCGTTGCGATCAGAAAGCGGTTGGTGGAGATCGCCCATTCCCACACTCTCGTGGCCTCTCAGCAGAGAGGATAAGACCTGGTTCCCCCCTGTTTGTTGATATACCAGACAGCTGACATGTTGTCCGTCTGTATCGCAATAGTACCGACGGGAAGAAGGTTGTGAAGTGCTTGCAACGCCAACAGCACTGCCCTCATCTCCAGAACATTGATATGCAGGGAGGTCTCTGAGTCATTCCATGTGCCTTGCACTGTTCTGCCTGAGCAATGCCCCCCCCCACCCGAGGCGAGAAGCGTCCATGGTCACCATGACGAGGGAAGGTGGAGCGCAGAAGGGGCGACCTGTATGGAGGTCTGGGGAATGCAGCCACCATAACAGGGCCCTCCTGCAAGCCTTGCTGACCGAGACAGGGTGATTGAGAGGAAGAAGCTGGAAGGACCATTGTACCTGAAGGGTCCACTGTAGTACCCTCATGTTTAGGCGAGCGCACGGAAGGAGTGTAACTGCCGCTGCCATAGAGCCCAGTGCCCACAGGACCAATTCCGCGGGTGGAGCTTCTGATTGGAGGATGGCCCGCACATGTCAACTGAAGTTTCTGTAGTATTTCCGAAGTGAGGTAGGCTTGTAGACTTCTCGTATCTAACCTGGCCCCTATGAAGTCTATCACTTGTGTCGGAGCAAGGGAGGACTTGTCCATATTGATCATGATGCCTAACTGGGGGGCTAGGCAAAGAAAAAAATCTCTGGCTGAGCAGAGTAGATGCCTTGTTGGGGCGGTCAGGAGCCAGTCGTCCAGGTACGGGAAGACCTGCATTCCCTGAAGTCTCAGGTGGGCCGCTATCACTGCTAAAACTTTGGTGAACACCCTGGGGGCTGAGGTGAGGCCAAAGGGAAGGACCCTGAACCGACAGTGGCTGGCTCCCAGCCGGAAGCGGAGAAAACTCCTGGATCGTCTGTCCATTAAGATGTGGTAGTACGCATCCTTGAGGTCTATTGAACACATCCAGTCGTTCTCCCGCAACAGGGGGAGAATGGATTGAAGAGTGAACATTCGGAATTTCTCCTTGGTTACCGACAGGTTCAAGAGGGAGAGGTCTAGAATTGGTCTCAGGTTCCCCATCTTTTTTGGCACCAGTAAGAACCTGGAGTAAAACCGGTTTGGATGGCCCTTTTTTCTAGCAGCTGCTGGATTTCCGCAGCTGCAGCCTCCCTCTGATCGGGTGGTACATCGGGGAGGTTCTTGAGTCTGGGAACATGAAGCATAGGGATTTTGTAACCTCTGGATATAATCCTAAGCACCCAGCGGTCTGACGTAATGGACTCCCATGCCGCCAGATGCCTCGAGAAGCGCCCCCCGACTGCCTCCAGAGTGGAGCAGTCGGGCAACCCTTCAGGGCTGTTGCGTGGGCCGATCAGAGAAGGATTCTCTGGACCCAAAATTTCTCGGTGCCCCTCTGCCTCTAGGGTGGCGTCCTCCCTGTCCTCCTCTGCACAGAAGGACTGGTTGTCTGGAGCAGGTTGGGAATGTTGCGATTTCTGGAACCACATCTTCTTCTGTCCCTTTTGGTTCTTGGAAAAGGACCTCTGGGGAGCAGAGAAGCGGACTCTGACGGCAGACGTCTTCCCATCCTTCTCACTCTGGACAAGTGTCTCGCGAACGGTCTTGCCAAACAAAGCAGAACCATCAAAGTGGGCATTCGCAAAGGACGCCTTAAAGGGCTCGGCGAAGTCACAATGTCGGAGCCAGGCCTGGCGTCTCATAACTAGGCCCGCTCCGCTAGCTCTAGCGGCTCCCTCAGTTGCGTGAGACAATAGCCGCATAGAGGTATTAGAAGCAGATCTCAGAGTGGCCATACGAGTGGAGTACAATTGCTTGTTCTCTGCCGACATGGACTCCAGGGGGGAAGCAGCGTATTCTTTAATAAGATTGCACTGCATCCTGATGACATGTGCCAAGTAGTTCAGAGACCTTACCGAGAAGGTTGCTGAACTGAATACCCGCTTCCCAAGGCGATCCATCAAGCGAGACTCCTTGCTCGGAGGATGGACCGAGGGGCTCTCCTGAGCTAGTTCCCTCTTAGTGGCTGCCGCCATCAACATGGCATCTACAGGGGGACCCTTGCTCCAGTGGGGCCGGTCTGCGGGGGGGGGGGGCTCAAAATTCTATCCGAGCGCTTGGGAATAGGCTCCACAGTGTCCGGCTCCTTCCACGCCCTGGTGGTCATAAGGTCCATCAGGGGGTCGGCCGGAGGGGACACCCAAGAGGTAGATGGGCCTGCTTCGAATGCCTCTAGGAACACGGACTCGTCGGAGGAAGCCTTGGAGGCAGACCACCCCCCCCCTGAGCCTAAGCATTTCCATGATGTCTCCAAAGGAGACATCCTCAGGGGGTGATGTTGGGGAGCCTTCCCCTTCATCCCAGTCCGAGTCCTCTGTTAAGGACTCGGGGGAGTCCACATGCCTCCTCTTACACTTATGCTTGCGAAACACTTCCTCGGGGGGGCTGTCCGAGGAGGTCTCGCCTGCAATGTCCTGTTCCAAAGGAACAACCTGGGACATCGAAGCAGGCTGCCCCTGTGGCCGGGTGATGAAAGCCTGACCCAGCAGAGAGGGAGTGCAGGGCGGAGCAGAGACAAGGGCCCGGGGTCTGGATGCTCTCGACAGAGCCCTCTCCACTACATCGAAGGCCGAGGGGGAGCTGCTCTCCCTGGGCTCCGAGAGCCAACTCCCACTTGGATCCGATGAAGGGATCGGAACCGGCGCTGAGACAGTCGGATCCGAGGGACCAGTGTGCTCTGACCTGGACGGAGCCGAAGGCACACTGAATCCCTTGGATCCGAATCGTGGGCCACAGCTCCGAGAGGTCGGATCAGACGATGGAACCGGCAGACTCGAGGGCAGGGTCGGATCCGAAGCACCCAGTACTGTCAGCGCCGACCCACCCCCGGCTCCAACGCTGCCAAGCTCCAAGTGCTCCGAACCCGGGAAGCGGGTTGGAGAAGGAGCTATCGGGGCAAAAAAGGGTGTCGAGCTCCCCCCCGAAGAGGGGGGGGGGCAGGAGCACTCCCATCTGCAGCTGGGCCTGGATGAACCTTCTCATCATCTGGTCCCAAGTCTGCATCAGACAGGCTGTAAGTGGATCTCGACGAGGCCGAGGCAGGCCTGGAGTGCCGCCTCGATGACCTCGACGGAGATCGGGTCTCCTCCTCCTCCGGTCCCGGGGAGAAGCAAGGTGATCGAAGTCAAGGAGGAGGAGACCTGGAAGCCGTGGAGGGAGAAGCCCGCTTAGCTGGGGGGGCCAAAGCAGAGGCCTCGGCCCACCGCTTGTGGTGCTTCTCCCTCCGTTTCTCCCTCCTGGCCTCCCTATCCTCCGGCGCTTTAGTGGGAGTTTGAATCCCGGCCAGAGGAAGGGGGGCAGGAGTGGCCACCACCACAGGCTGGGGAGGTGCCACGGTCGTAGCGGAGGCCGAAGCCGACTCTGGGGGCAAAAGTCCCGCAAGGACCTACTTCGACCTCCGCTCTTTCAGTGCCCTGGGGTTGAACCCTGCACAAATCGTGCATCCTGAGGACAGGTGTTCAACCCCAAGGAACCGAACACACCGAGTGTGGCCATCCGCCGGTGAAAGCTTATGGCCACACTCGGTGCACTTAGAAAAAATGGGCTTTAGGGCTTCCGACATTTTTCCAATTAAAGAAAACTACAGAAACATACCAGGCCCCAAAAACACAAGCAACACACACACACACACTACGACCAGCAAGGGGAGGAAATACACTAAAAAAATAATACAATTAACCAAAGGGGATCCTAAACACACACAATATTTAAGAAAAGAAAGATTTTCTACTTTAACAAGGTTTTTCTTAAGACTTATCTGAAAGTCGCCAGGAGCTCTGAAATCCAGCTGTCTCTTCTAAGAGCGGCAAACTAGATCTGAGGTCAATTGGGGTTGGCAGGGGATTATGGGTGAGGGGAGGAGCTAGGAGCTCGGATCCATAGCTGTATAAATAGTTGCCGGCTCGGATCTGATATCGGATCCAAGACCCACAGGTTGCTGACAAATGAAGTCCCTACTCCAGATCTGCTGTTTATGATGATTCCAGCTGTGCATGTGTGTGGGAGCATGAATGGGGGAGGGGGAGTGCAGGACATCCTAGTCTTAACTTTAAAACAGTATTTTCATCCTTTTATGTGCTGAAATTTTCTTATGCTGCAGCTACTAAACTTCATTCTCAAGCCATCCGAATGCTGCGCATGTCATAGGCATAAAGTACATTTGTTTAGTAAGGTAATGCACCAATCTCAAAGGACCATTTTTTGGAGAAGCACACCAGTCTCGGCTATCCATAATTTTGCATAACGTCCCTACACCCTGACTTTGCTTCATATTTTTGCCCTGTCCTGTCTCTCACTCTCTCTTTTTTTTTGGGGGGGTTGGGATACAAGTCATTGAGAATTACTGTCAGTAACACCAGCCAGTTTCGCTCTTTTAACTGTTCAGACCTTCAACTTTGATACAAAACCCATTTTATTAAATTGTCTCGTCCTTCATATTTTTCATTTATTTACTTTTGGTAAACTGCTGAGGATTACTCTAAGCTATCCTAAAAACAAAATACCAATTAACTTGCCTTCTGACTATGTAATTCGAGTCACTCGAGTTTCGTACGTCTTACTGTTAAGTGCACTTCAATGCAAAACCCGTTTTCTTCACTTGCCTCGTCTGGCACCAAGGGTTATATGAATCAGTAATGCTAGTTTTTATCTTTTTAAGATAAAAAAAGAGTAATATTTATATTTTTACACACTTTGACACCAACAGCATGCAGATGTTTTGAGCAAGGAAGTTCAGTGGCTGCAGACCAAGAAAGTTTCACAACATAACAAGAACGTGAAAATAGTAGTTTAAATTTTAGGCCAGGAAGTCCTTCAATAAAGTATCTGTACCTACAGTTTACGGATGCCTTTTTTTTTAGCCTCCCCCACTCAATTTTAGGATCAAAACTTTATCGAAGAGACTCGTTTTTTTTCCAGGGAACCAAAAATGACATATTCAAAGTATAGAAGAGGCAGAGTGGGAAAGAAGGATGATGCAAACTCGTGGGAGGTACTATTTGAGCAAATTGAGAGCAGGATGCTCTGCAGAAGTAAAATGTTAAGGTCTTACAATACAGCAAACCATGCAGCCATTAAGAAGTATATGTGTTTTTTATAATATGAACTACTTATTAGAATTAAAAAATAAAAAAAAATAAAAAAAAACAGAATGTTATCAACACCCTATCTTTGACATTCTCCCTTTAAATGTCCACATCAACAATAACACTAGTTTTTTTTTTTTAAATGGCAGCCCTCTTGCAGCTCCTTGGAACATTATTTTTTTCCATTTGCAGTATAGTGCTAAGACTGGAAAGAAAACTCCATATCTGCCAGGTATCAAGTCCAAAGAAATGTCACAATTATTAGTTCTTACTAATTTAAGCTGGCCTAGTTAATGAAAAAGTAATGGAAATAACCAGCAATGGTATACAATTGATACTTCAAGTTGTCAAAAGTGAAAACAATCCTATTTCACCCCATGGAGCTTAAATGAGTACTTCTCTTAACACAATTTGGAGAGTTAAAACTTGAGTACAGTCCTGCAAAGAGAGAGGCTGTGTGTGTGTGTGTGTGTGTGTATGTATGTGTATGTGTGTGTGATACCTCCCAACTGTCCCAAATTACTTGTTTTTTACTGAGTTTTGGGGTCCAAATAATGGGGTGCCATGATCCCACCAGAAGAGAAATGTGTGTGTGTGTGTGTGTGTGTGTGTGTGTGTGTGTGTGTGTGTGTGTGTGTGTGTGTATGCTGTGCAGTGCAACACATGAAAGTTAAGCTGCTATGTTGTTGTTTTTTAAGTAGTGTAATGAAAAATAAATGCATATCTGCTTTTGCTGTTTATCGTTCTATTCCTGCAGAAAAGTGCAGTTTGCAAATGTTTGAAGGCTGCTGCGAATAACTTTAAAATGTGTGTAGAGAGAGGTCTTCTTCAGAGCTTTATTGCATGCTTTTGATTGCTTTTTCTGAGAACATGTTCCAGGATATTCTTTATTATAATAGTGATGGTGGTCTTCATTATAAAATGTGGAAGTTGATATTAGTTTATTCTAATGTGATCAGCAATTTGAGAATTCACTGTTATGAAAGCAAACTTGTCCAATTTGTTTACTGCAAAGGGAGTATATATTATTGATTTATTTACTGGGTAGGGGTCTGTGCCCTTCCTTCTTTACTTAAAATATGGTAGTGCCAGTCCAGAATCAACTGCTTCAGGAGGGAGTAAAGTTCGCTGTCAACCAAATTATGCCGGCGTATTTGATTTTCTGATTGAAAGGTGCCGTTTTTTTCCCTCTGTCAGTCATATTCCATGTTATGGGTTACTTGTTTATTTATGGTGTATTATTTTTAATTTTAACTAAGGTGCAATGAGTTGCTTTAAACCATTCGAGTGCACCCCGGAGTAAGGGCAATCAGCTTCATCACGGCTGGACAGGGATATACTGTGTTGCCCATCAGAATTGTTTACTCAACTTTAGGAAGTCTAGTTAAGTTTGTGTCCTTTTCAGGTACGACCTGGACTGCAATAGCAATAACACGGTAATAGTATACAGTTGACATACCTTCTAATATCTTAGCTCAGAAGTTTCTTTGACTGTGGTGTTCGCTATGCTGCAGTTACAACCAAAGTCCTAGCAGATCGTAAGGTGATATGATGAAAGGCAGATAAACTACTGTTTTTTTTCTTAGTCCTTTGTTTACATGTAGCATACACAATATGTGAGCATTTAATGTTCTGTAAATTGCAGGGTTTTTATACCTCTGACATTATAGGTTCATAGGTTCATACTAGGCTATCTGCCCTAGGGCATTTATAAGCCTAGCCAGAGTGTGTTTGGCTTTCGCCACCCATTTTAAATTAATTTTGCTATGCCCTTTTTCGAGGTTCGTATACTGTGCCTCTGTCTAACAGTGACACAGAAGTGATACCCGGGGTAAACCTACGATCTCCCACCCACTCATCAAGATTCCTCTTGAAGACAGTCAATGAGGGACTCTGCCTAACCTGGACTGGGATTTTATTCCAGAGTGAAGGGAGCCTCTGGATTATGAATCTGTCCCTCCAGCATGTCCTATTTATTTCAGTGCTGAGGTTCAAGTCTCTTGAGCGCGTAGCTCGATGAGATTTGGATTTTCTGAGGTGCAGCATGTCCATTAATTCCGGGCTGGACATGGCTTTATACGTCAGGCACAGATCACCTCTGAGCAGGCGGTATGCCACTGAGTAGAGCTGGAGTTTCTTTAACCGGGCAGCTTATGGCATCTGTTTGAGCCCTTTGATCCTCTTGGTGAGGTACTTTTGGGGTCTTTCCAGTTGCTGCAGGTGTCTGGTAAGGTACATCCCAAAAGGGGCATTGTACTCAATTATGGGCCTGATGGGGGATGAATAAAGAGGCACGGTGACCTCCCCTAATCTAGATGTGAATCGTTTCATGATTAGGTGGGCTTTATAAAATGTTTTTCTAACCACTTTGGCCACGTGGTTGTCAAATGAGAGATTGCTATCAACTTGGGTCCCCAGGTCCCTAATTACTTCTTCTGTACTTAATGGATTACCACCTATGTGGTAATTTGTGGGCAGGGACTTTGTTTTTACCAAAGGGGATGACTATACACTTTTTGGCGTTTAGCTTGAGGCCATGGCTCTGGCACCAGTTGTCTGTTTCTATGAGGCCCTTTTGGAGGATGCTTGTGTCGGCTGGAGAGTCGATTATGGCGCCTAGTTTGCAGTCATCTGCGAACTTGGTCAGCCACAGTCCTTCCGTGTTGGCCTGTACCTCCGAGAAATATATACCGAACAAGAGAGGTCCCACGACTGAGCCTTGTGGGTCACCACTTGCAACTGGTTTGGAGTCTCACATGGCTCCAGCAATTCTAACCATGTGGGTTCTGTCCTTGAGCCAGTTTGCAACCCATCTAGTAACATAGAGGTTTATATTTAAGCTGGTGAGCTTATCTATAATGCCTGAGTGGGGTATTGTATTGAAGGCTTTTGTGAGGTCCAGGTAGGCTGTGTGGACCACCTTCCCCTCGTCAATGGCCTTGGTGACTGTCTCAAAGAAATCAACCAGGTTTAAGAGGCAGGATCTGCCCTTAAAGCCGAACTGGGTAGGATCCAGTGTCTGTAGGTCCCCAATATCTTTATTTATGAGGTCCATGATGATCCTTTCCATAGCTTTGCAGACCAAGCTAGTCAGGCTTATGGGGCGATAGTTTCCAGGATCCATTGAGGCATCACCTTTGTGGAGAGGGACCACTGTTGCTGTACGCCACTCTTTGGGTACATATCCTGTAGTACGGCTGAGATTGAACAGTAGTTTTATGTTTGGGTTTAGCTCTTCTTGGAGTTCATGTAGGACGCAGCCCGGGACACCGTCTGGTCCCATTGATGCTGTGTTTTTGCTTTGGAGAGGACATTACATTCGTGATTAGGGTTTCTGAGTGTTCATCACAACCTAATTAAAACTAATACTGATTTATTTCTTCATTTATACATTTGTTAACTGGGTAGGTGCTCTGGTTCAAAGATGCAGACAACAACAGCAAAGATATTTTAATGTAAATTGTAATGTAACTACATGAAGCAAGTAAAATAAATAATACAGAAATATGATTACAGCAAGAACTGGGTGTGTGTGGAAGTAGACTTTCATCATGGAAATGTTCTGAATAGGGCAGTTTTGTCATTATTGGTTCATGCATTTTGTTTCATTGCCTACTGGAAAAATGTTCAAACAATAAATTTAAAATGTGATTGTGTGTGTGGAAGTAGACTTTTATGATGGACATGTTCTGAATAGGGCAGTTTTGTCATTATCGGTCATGCATTTTGTTTCATTGCCTACTGGAAAAATGTTTAAACAATAAATTTAAAACACACTTTACTTAAGTCTAAAGAGTGTGCTATATTATACAAGGAATATAATTTAATAAAGTCAGGAAGGTGTATCAAAGGACACATGTATGTTTCTTGTTTTGTGTGCAAGGGGCCTATGATTTGAAAACAGCCCAAAGGTAATCTTTATCCACCACTGGCCAGATGCATTTTCTTTGGATGTGGTGTGGGTTTCAATGCAGTTTCAATGAATGTGAGTTTCAAGGGCAGAGAAGTTTTAATGCAAAGTTTATTTTCATTGTGAGACAGTATTGCTTTGTTGAGCAGATATCTATTAGTGTTTAACTTTGTGCATTGTACTATAAAATGTAAAAATAAAATCCAAATAATCATTGGTAGAAGTAAAGCAGTATGCGCACATTACTGTTTATGGTAAATGGGGTGAAATAGCCAGGTAATGGGACACTGGAATGGCTGCAGGGGGACTATGGTGCTATATTTTGGTTCTGTTCTTCAGTTTGTGTTTGAAAGTTGGTATCCCACAATTCCACTGAAGTGGGTGGGGTTATGCAAATTATGCAGATTTTACATTAATCAGTGTACAGATTTGTACCTATTTTTCATGGGCCTTGTCCAGATTTTTGATGTTTCCAGGTTGAGAGGTATGGTGTGTGTGTGCCTATGTGGTGAGTAAAAACTGGACATTTGGCAGAAAAGAAATGAAGAGAAACTGAAGAGCCCATTTCCTTAAATGTAGCGAGTGGTATGTGGTCAGTATCAGGACATGTACAGGCATAAGTAGTGAAGAAAATATGTCAGATAATGAGAATCCATAGACTTGAGTCCTTTAGGTATGAATTACCTAATGTAGAAGATTTTCTCAAAGTAAACTCCTGTTGAATCATCATTAGTAGCTCCATGATCGTAACAGAACAGGCTGAGATTTACTGCTGTACAGTTATCAAGCTTTCTCTTTCTGACATGAGGCTAGTATGTTACTGCTACTTTTCACATATCTTTATTCTTCTATTTTAATATTTGGGTCTATGCTTTTTATTTTATCATTAGAATGTCACTTTTTTTTTGAATAACAGCAGTTCTTTTCTGCATGATGGAACTATAAATTCTTCAAATATAAATTGTCTAAATAATAACCAGAAGTAGAGTAGATTGTTTGGGTTTCTTAAATTAATGCTTTTTTCTGTGCAACAGACATGACTGTTGGAATACAGGCCCAGTTAAATTAAACATCTAGGGTTTTGAATTATTACTAGTGTCTATGTTTAACAAAAAAGAAAAGAGGAAAAAAAAAAGAAGGGTGTTGTTATCACAGAAAAAAGCTCTGTGCTACCAAGGTTATCAGCAACAATCAGTGGTAAAGTATAGTTGTTTAAGGAAACTTACCATAACTGTAGATGTTTGAATGACAAATGTTGCAATAGCCTTGGCTACATAGGTTATAACCTGCTAAGGATATAGCAGCCTGCCAGCTTTCACAGCTTCAGGGCACCTTCCAAGCACTCAAACCATTAGGCAGCTAGAGCTGTGCTGCCTTAAAATAAATGTTTGAATGCCAAGCCCTTCAGATCTTTCATGCCAACTGAGAGAGGGATGTCAACCTTGAGAGGACAAACTAAGAATAAAGATATGTACATACAGACAAACTCTGGCAAAATCAAAAAGCAAAGGGGAATGGACAGAGGTGGCAGCTACTGCAGCAGTGATCTTTCGATCATCAACCATTAATGGTAAGTTTGTTTACACAACTGTACTATGCTTATATTGATCACTGTTGCAGTAGCATTAGCTATAAGAGTAGATTATGCTAGCTTGCAGCATTTGTGAAGTTGGAAGTAGGGTTCAGGAGCCTCTGGAGAATGGTTCTAACAAAGCATGGTCTAGACCTAGTGAAGCAATAAAGT
This sequence comes from Protopterus annectens, assembly GCF_019279795.1. Lineage (NCBI taxonomy): Eukaryota > Metazoa > Chordata > Ceratodontiformes > Protopteridae > Protopterus > Protopterus annectens. The sequence goes on along the minus strand of NC_056736.1, from coordinate 305,986,223 downwards.
ATGTAGTGTGATGTAAAACTATGCACAGATGATCAATCTGGTGATTCAAGAAAACTTGAAGAATCCAGCCCTTTCCAAAATAGCCACAGATGAAGCCAAGGCCCTGGTATAGTGAGCCTTGACCCTGCTTGGAATAGTTTAGTTATGGTGAGAATAACTAAAGGCAATAGTCTGAGACAACCATTTGGAGATAGTTTGTTTTGACACAGGTTGTCCCTTCTTGCCTGACAAGAAATTAACTGATCTAAAGAGCTCAAAGATTTTGTTCTGTCAAGATAGTACCAGTTGTCTGTGGACATCAAAGGTATAGGGTATACTTTCTCCCTCATTTTCATGTTCAGGATAGAACACAGGGACGAGATAGATTAATGGTTAAGGTCTTCACCTCCCATGCACAAGGTACAAGGTTCGATCCTGACCTCTGATTAATGCCTGTTTGGAGTATGCATGTTTCCCTGTGTCTCTGTGGAGTTTCTCCCATGTCTGAAAAACATGCTGAGTGTTTCCATTTTAAACTCAGCAATGAATGGAACTGTGGGCAGCAGCACAGACTCTAGATGGTGCCCTACAGGGAGAAGAGATATACAGACCAACCGCTTTGGGCATCTACTGTGGTGCACAGTATCCTCAAGATAGGAGAACACAGATCACAGACTGCACTCCATGGCAGGGCTAGCCACTCGATGGTGTAAAATATGGCTCTAGGTGATTCAGTCATGTTGACTAATGTCGCCAAAAATGGGCATGGGTAGTTACCGGTGATAAGTGGGCTGAGGATCCGGCCTACTCTGACCCACACCAGGGACCCCTGCTAATGATGGGAGGAATATATCTGCCCCTATTGGCCAGTGTGTGCCCGCCATAAAGCCCAGCAGCCCTGGGTCAATAAGCTACTGGCTGGCAGGTGTCTAGTTGCCCAGCCTGGGTTACTTGGGATAGCTCTGTTGAGCGAAATCTAGATGTAAAACCAGCCAACCTGACAAACGTGAACTGAGAAGTGCTACGCTTAATGTAGGTTCACTGACAGGATGCAGCTTGGAAGTGGATCACATGATGATACGGAGGAGGCTGGACATACTATGTATCCAAGAGACGAGATGGAAGGGCAATGCAACAAAGCACTTTGCTTGGGATCCAGACTCTACTACTCAGGAGAGGGGACAGGCTAGAAATGGTGTAGGAATTGTGGTGAGAGAGGCTTCAGAAGACAGTGAGGGGATATCATCAGAATTAATGACAGACTCATGGCAATCAGACTCAAGTGTAATGATAGGGTAGTATTCATAAAACTTAAGTTACCTACTTTCACATCTAATTCCTCTAGTGCACACTGCATTGTTTAGGATAAACCCTTTTTATTCATCTTACCTTTAAACATCTATTGCAAGACCACCAGTTATTGGAGAGTCCACATTCTGCCTCTCAGTAATCATCTTGGGACTAGTGCTTCTGTTTTCTCCTGGTGAGAAAAGGAGTGCAGTTACATTATTTCCTAGAGATTCCTGGTCACCAAAAAGCTTAATAACTGCTTTATAGGTGACAGCTTGGAATCTGTGCTTATATTCTGATCCTGGTGAGAGTAGGAGCAGAGTGCATTAATTTCTGCCTCTCTCTGGTTGGAGTCCCTGTGACTAGCACTTTCTCTAAAATTTGCTGGAAAGCACTAGGAAGCCTTAAACTGATACAAGCACTCAACTCTCCTTGTTAATAAGGAGAAATTAATCATTGCAAAGTACCTTGCCAAGGTAAGGGAAAACAGCTCTTGCACTTTACACAAAAAAAAAAAAAAAAAAAAAAACACCTAACCAGGCATATCCAAGGGTCAGCTTCCGGTGATTTCTCCTGTCCACCTGGTGAATCTGGGCAAACTGGGGCAATGCAGAAATTGCCTCATGTACACCGACAACCCTCTCCGCCTACCACCCAACAGTACAACCTGCGAGAGATGCACTTACATAGACAAACTGGAAGCAAAGCTCTCTCCAGCCAAGATTGTGCTAGACAATCAGGAGGAGAAGGTTAACACCCACATGACACCTCAAGCAACACACAGCCCTTCTAAACCCTCACCACCAACACCCACTCATAGCAACACTAAACCCACATATGCAGAGGCCCTTAACATTAACCTGCCCAAGCAAAGAGGACCGCCGAAGCTGAAACGCAAACACCAATCACAACCAAAGTATCACATAGCTCACAACACCAGTGTGCCACCCAAAAAAAGCACATAGCTCACAACACCAGTGTACCACTCAACAACAGCCCCTAAGGCAAGACGATGTACCCAACACTTTAGTCATAGGTGACACTATAGTCAGGCACACTGATGTCCCACTCACCAGGCTGAACAAGGAGAAAAATTACAGTCAGCTGTTGTTGGGTGCCAGGATCCGCCACATAATGCATGCACTCAAGTCACTCCACAACAAGTACAAATACGACTCTGTCATTGTCCATGTTGGAGTGAATGACTTGAGACATGAGACATACCTCCCTGGACTACATGAAAAGAGACATGGAAGAGCTCTCAGATCATGTGGTCCAGGCAGGTATGACCCTAGCCCTGAGTAGCATCTTGCCTTTGCCCATAATGATACCACAATAAAAGGACAAAATGATTGACTTCAACAATTGGCTAAGCTTCTGGTGTCATTCAAAGGGGATCCAGTATCTGTCTGCCTGGGACGACATGACTGACAAACCACGATACTTTGCCAGAGATAGTCTGCACCTGTTGCCCCTGGGATTCAGGTTACTAGCTAAGGCTCTTGCCACCCCTATAGTGCCTTTTTTAGGCAAGGCTCAAAGGACAACACCACCACCGTAACAAGTACAAGTATGCAAAATCTGAAGGTAATGCTACTCAATGCTAGAAGTCTAAACCTTAAAATGCACTCTCTTGAGGCACTCCTAAAAATGGAGAACATCGATATCTGTGCAGTAACTGAGACCTGGTTCAAGGCACCAGAGAGCACCCCTACAATACCAGGCTACAACTCTTACCACACTTTTCGGCCACCAAACCAGGACTGAAACACTAAAGGTGGAGGAGTGTCCATATTCACCAAGGATATTCACACCTCCAGGCTAGTTGCCCAACACAATGCATCAGAAATTCTCCAAGTGCAACTAACACTAGGTAAGACTGCAATCCAAACTGTAGCTTGCTACAGATCCCCCCACCTGATACACTTGTAATAGGTGACTCTATCATCAGGCACACTGACGTCCCGCTCACCAGGCTGAACAAGGACAAGGTCACGGGTGAGCTGCCTGTCAGGCGCTAGGATCCGCCACATAACACAAGCACTCAGATCACTCCAAGGCAAGTACAAATATGACTCAGTCATTGTCCATGCTGGTGTGAATGACCTGAGACGTACCTCCCTGGACTACATGAAAAGAGACAGAGGAGCTCTCTGAGCATGTAGCCCAGGCCGGTATGACCCTGACCTTGAGTAGCATCTTACCCTCACCAAGAATGATGGCACAATATGAAGACAAGATGATCAATTTCAACAACTGGCTTAAGTATTGGTGTCATTCAAAGGGGATCCAATGCCTGTCAGCCTGGGATGACATGCTCGACAAGCCACGATGCTTCGCTAGGGACAGCTTGCACCTGTCACCCCTGGGCTTTCGGATATTGGCAAAGGCTCTTGCTACCCCCATAGTGCCTTTTTTAGGCAAGGCTCAAAAGACAAACCCATCTCCATAGGTATCACAAGGGATAAGAAACTAAAAGTAATGCTACTCAACGCCAGAAGTCTAAACCTCAAGATGCACGCACTCGAAAAGTACAGTTTTGTACCTACCATAAATGTAGATGTCCGATAGATATGCAACTGCAGTCCTGACATATGGGTTGTCCTGCCTCAGGCAGCCCTTCGGTCGGCCAGATTCCAAAGTCTGGGTCCAGTGTCGGCCGATGTCACCTCCTCCCCGACGTCAGAGCGGCTGGAGTATAAAGGCATCAGCCGACACCATTTTCTTCAGTGTTTCTTGCCCCAGATGCCAGGTGCCCTCCAATGAAGGCTAAATTTGGTGAATGGATAAACAGATAAAATCAGACATGTACAACAGTAATAAACAGATACACCATAAACTATATCCCCAGCTGATAGGTAAGGGGAGTAAGGACCCAAAATGGGAAAAAAGAGGGCTAGGAGGGAGGGTAAACCTGACTGCAGTTGCATATCTATCAGACATCTACATTTATGGTAGGTACAAAACTGTACTATGTCCTTCAAGAATGCAACTGCAGTCCTGACATATGGGTTGAATACCATAGCCAAGCTGGGGGTGGTAGGACTAAGCAAGAGATGGTGTAGCTAGATGGCCCTGCAGGACTGCCGAAGCAAAGCCTGCTCGGGATCTGGAGTATAATGGCAGGTTGTAGTGTTTGGTAAATGTATGCACGGAGCTCCATGTAGCAACCTCTAGAATATCTTTTGTAGCCACTCCTCTTAGAAAAGCTGTGGATGTGGCCATAGCTCTGGTGGAGTGTGGTCTAATATTAGCTGGCACACTTTTTCCATGAAAAGAATAACAGAATCTGATGCAGTGTCCAATCCATTTTGAGATAGTTTGTTTGGTGACTGCTTTCCCTTGCACTCCAGCAGCATAGGCTACAAACAGTTGGTCAGACTTCCTGGTGGACTTTGTTCTGTCCAAGTAGTAGCGTAGTTGTCTGTGAATGTCTAAAGTATGCAGCAACCTTTCCCCTTTATTTTGAGGATTAGGAAAGAAAGTAGGCAGGTGAATTGCTTGGTTTAGAGACACTCTGGATATCACCTTAGGCATGAATGAAGGATTGGTCCTAAGGGAAACTCTGTCCTGATGAAAGATGATAAAGGGAGGAACTGCCATGAGGGCCTGTATCTCCGAGACTCTTCTTGCTGAAGTGACTGCCAACAGGAAAACCGTTTTCCAAGAGAGAAATTGCATTTCTGATGATGCTGCTGGTTCAAAAGGAGGAAGAGTTAATTTTTCCAAGACATAACTGAGGTCCCATGCAGGAATTGGTAGCTTCCTTGGAGGTTTGATATTCTTTATGCCTCTTAGAAGCTGTCTTAGCAAAGGATGCGAGAACACAGGTGGATCACAGTTGTAATGTGCTGAGATAGCTGAAGCGTGGATTTTGATGGAAGAGTATGAGAGGCCACTGTGAAACATTTCTGTCAAGTATTCCAATATCTGAGGTATGTTCACCAGTGATGCATCCTGGCCCTTGTTGACATTCCAGATGGTGAATCTCTTCCATTTGGCCGAATAGGTTTTTCTGGTGGAAGGTCTGCGTGCCTCCAGCAAAATTTCCTGAACTTTTTCGGAGAGTGAGTCATGGGTCTGAGTCATGGAACTCTCCAAGCTGTCAGCTTTAGGGTTTGCAGGTTCTGATGAACAGTCTTGTAACTGTGTTGAGTCAGGAGCAGAGGCCATTGAGGCAAGGGCCACGGTTTGGAGTGAGTTATGCTCAATAGTAGTGGGTACCAGTGCTGCCTTGGCCGGTCTGGAGCTATCAAGATTCCCCTTGGCTGTTCTGCCTTGATCTTCAGTAACACCTTGGTGAGCAAAGGTAGAGGAGGGAATGCATAAATTGTTGAGCATTCCAGCTGAAGGAAAGAGCATCCGTTCTCCAAGCTAGAGGATGGTGTATCCTTGTGCAGAACCTTTCCAGGTGATGATTGAGATGAGATGCAAAAAGGTCTATGTCTGGTCTTTCCCATGCAGATGCTATTTGTGCGAAAATGCGTGGGTGTAGCATCCATTCGTGTGGATCCAAGAAATTTCTGCTAAATCTGTCTGCTAGAACATTGTCCTTGCCCGGAAAAAACTGGGATTGCAAGTAGATGTTCAGTTTCAGGGACTTTTCCCAAAGAATCATTGTTAGTCTGCAGAGGGGGTAGGAATGAGTGCCCCCTTGTTTGTTTATGTACCACATGACAGTGGTGTTGTCTGTTCTTATTAGCAGATGACCTTGTTGAAGAGATTTTCCAAAGGCTTCTATTGCATGTATCACTGCCAACATCTCTTTTTGATTTATGTGCTGATGCATCTCCATGGGAGTCCATTGCCCTTGAATGCATCTGCCGTCCATGTGCGCCCCCCATCCAAGGTCTGAGGCGTCTGTTGTAATAGTTTGACTTGATGGAGGTTTGTTGAAAAGCATGCCTTCATTTAAGTGACTTGCCTGAGCCCACCACAAAAATTCCCTTTGCAGGCATGGTATGAGTGGTATTATGTCTTCTAGGTTGTGGCTGTGTTGTGACCACAAGCTTTTTAGGTACCATTGCAGCTTTCTCATGTGTAGTCTTGCCAGAGGGATTAGAAGAATGCAAGATGCCATGAACCCCAGGGCCTGCAAGGTCTTCCTTGCGGTCAGGTGGGTTAATTTTGCTAGGCCTCTGAAGTAAGCTGTTAAATGTTCTTGTTTCTCCTCTGTGAGGAAAGCCATTTGTAGCTGTGTGTCCAGTTTTGCTCCTAGAAATATAATCTCTTGGGATGACAGTAATCTTGATTTTTGAATGTTGACTGTGCATCCCAAAGCCTGCAGCAATTGAATGACATAATCCAAGTGTCTTATCAAGGTCTGTTTGCTGTATGCTTGTATTAGGCAGTCGCCCAGGTAAGGGTATATTTGAATCCCTTGGAGTCTGCAATGTGCCACTACTGATGCCAGGCATTTCGTGAATACTCTGGGCGCAGTAGATAAGCCAAACGGCAATGCTGAGAATTGATAGTGCTCTGTTCCTGCAAGAAATCTGAGGTATCTTCTGCAACTGTGTCTGATAGGGACATGCAGGTATGCCTCCTTGATGTCCAGAGTAACCAGCCAAGACCCCTTGCCCAGCATGGGAAGAAGTTGCTGTAAAGTCAGCATCTTGAATTTTGGCACCATGAGAAAAGTATTTAGAACGGACAAGTCCAATATAGGCCTCCATTGTTTTTCTTTTCTTGGAACAAGGAACAGTCTTGAATAAAATCCCTGGCCTTGTTCCTGAGGAGGAACCTTCTCTATTGCTTTTATTTGTAACAGCTTTGAGACATCTATGAGTGCCTCTGCCCTTTGATTTTGTGGCAGGTTTGGCATGCCTTGTCCTGTTGGTAAGGTATGGAAGTGGAACCTGTAACCTCTGTCTATTATGTCCAGAATCCAATTGTCCTTTGTTATAATGTGCCAGTTTTTTGAGAATAGAGATAACTTTCCGCCTATAGGTGCTTCTCTTTGAGCCTTGTTAGGCGGAGTGAAAGGTATGTCATTGTGATTGTCCCTGTGGTGCAGGTGTACTACCTGTGCCATTTCTTTGATTTTGTGGTTGCCATTGGCGTCCCCTGTAGGAGCCTCTGTATTGCCCTCTACCTCGTGCACACCTGTTCTTTCCCCTTTGAGACTTGTCAGAGTCTGGAAAAGACCAATTCTTTGAAGGCCAATTCCGGCTGAACCTGGAGGAAATCCTTTACTGTTTGAACTGATTTTGCCTTCTCTTCAATAGATTTTAACACATCCTGAGCATTAGCTCCAAAAAGCTTCTGTTTATCCAGAGGTGCATCCAGGAGCTTTACTTTAACATGATCTGGCAGTGGCTGATCTTTCAACCAAGCATGTCTACGGATAACAGCCCTTGTCATAGCTGCCCTACATGAAGCCTCCAATGCACCATAACCATACTGTAGAAAATGATTACTAACCTGCTGGGTGTTATGAACCAAATCCTGCAATGCCTTCTTATCTATAGGCTCAGGAGAGGCTATCTTTTTCTGCAAATCATCCAGTAAATAATCCTGGTACTGAAACATATGAAAAAGGCAGCTAAGAGACCTCATGGCAAGGGTGGTAGAGGTATAGACTTTTTTACCCCATCTCTCCAGGAACCTTGCTTCCCTGTCAGCTGGCAGTGGGTTCCTGGCTGAGGAGGTAGCCACTCTTTTGGGGCCCTGTGAAATAGTTTCTAGATCCACAGAGTGGGCATTAAAGAGATGCTTGTGAGTGTCAGGTACCCTATAATATCGGTCTGGCTTGACAGGAGCAGGAGGGAGAGAATCAGGGGAAGCACTGGAGTCGGAGGAAACATCATCCAGGTCATCCAAAACTGGCGGAATAGCTAAAGGTCTGTGCTGGGGTAACTTAAGGAAGGTACGTAGCCTTTTCCTGGAATCAGAAAATTCCTGACCCTGCCACTTAAAATGCTCCCTCATGGAGTGGAGGACTTCACCGAAAGAAAAATCCTCTGGAGGGGAGGCAGAGGGAATAGATTCCTCAGCATCAGTGTCCTCATAGGCCTGGAAGGATTCTTCTTGGGTTTCGGAATGCTCTGAATCCCCAAAGGCTTCATCTGAAGAGTGGTTGTATGCCTGCTCAGTTCTAGGCCTTTTTTCTGCAGGCAGCTGAGAACCTCTGTCTGGGTGAGGCTGAGACCCCCTCATAAGAGAAATAAGATCTGTAGCCAGAGACATGATTTGTTTGTCAGAAGAAGGAGCCTGAGGAGCAGGCTTGGGATGGGCCTTGGCCTGGCTGGCGGCCTTAGCACGTGCAAAGGCCTTGATTGACATGGATACAGGAGGCCTAGCTGCCCCATGTGCAGGGGTAACTTTGTCCACTGGAATGGTGTCGGGTAGATCCAGAACTTCGGTTTCCGGAGGAAAATCACCAACCGGCACCGGAGAAGCCTCCGAGACCGAGGGATGAGTTAACGCAGTGTCGTCGGCCTGGAGCGGTTGAATTACCGCTTCCGAAGGGACCGAAGCACTCGCGGAGGGCTTAGGCGTAATATCGGTGGAAGACGCGGGCCGAGGATGTCGGTCCCGGTCCTTTCGTTTTTTTGGTAGTTTGAGCTGTCGGTTGTTCCGACGGCATGTTGTAAGCGTAAGAATCGCCAAAAAAGTCTTCGGCAAACTCTGCCCGGCGCCTGAGAGTGCGCTTATTAAAACAAGCACAGGCGGTACAGGCCGAGACGTCGTGGTCTGGGCCCAGGCAAGGGAGGCAGTAAGAATGAAAGTCCTTATGAGGTATTTGTTTACCACAAGACAAACAATTATTAACTTTCTCAATTTGTTCTGACATCGGCTGAGGCAAGAAAAAATGTTCCCTAACGGGGTACTTAGCTTTTAGATGACTTCGGTAACTGAAAACACAGGAGCTGACCGACCGGCACTTGCGAACTGCTTCTGCTTCGGGCACCGCGCGGCAAGAAAGACTGAAGATGGCGTCGGATGATGCCTTTATACTTCAGCCGCTCTGACGTCGGGGAGGAGGCGACATCGGCCGACGCTGGACCCAGACTTTGGAATCTGGCCGACCGAAGGGCTGCCTGAGGCAGGACAACCCATATGTCAGGACTGCAGTTGCATTCTTGAAGGACATCTCTCCTTAGCATGGAGAACATCGATATCTGTGCAGTAACAGAAACCTGGTTCAAGGCTGCCGAGAGCACCCCAGCACTACCAGGTTATACCTCATACCATGCTTTTCGGCCCCAAAACTTGGACCGAACCACAAAAGGAGGGGGAGTATCAATATTCGTCAAAGATACCCACACCTCCAGGTGGGTGGCATAGCACAAAGCATCAGAGACAATCCATGTGCAACTAACAGTGGGTAAAACTGCCTTCCAGTTTATAGCCTGCTACAGACCACCCTCCCAAACCCAGTAACCCAACTCGGCCTTCCTGAGAACATTGGAAAATATGAAGGTCTCTCCAAACACCATTATATTGGGCGACTTCAACTACCCAAACATAGACTGGGAGCATTACTCTAGCTCCAACACCCTAGCCCAAAGGTTCCTAGAATTTAAAAACTCAAATGCTATGGAACAACTTGTTACCACTCCCACAAGTGGGGAAAACATACTGGACCTGATAATCACCAACATGGAGACTCTATGCTCCAGACCAGAAGTGTATCCCTCACTGGTAAGATCAGACCATAAACTAATCTCACTGGATATTCACATCCCGACCCCACCCCCTGCCCAGAAAACCACAGTGAAAAACTTCTCTAAAGCAAATTTCACACTCCTCAAAACCGAGGTGGAATCCTTCAAAGCCCTTGGGCCTATGGAAAATACGGCCCAGACAGCAGAATCCTTTATAAACGCATTCTATGAACACCTTCAGGAATGCATGGATCATGCAATCCCAAATAAAACCAAGACCCAATCCTCCAAAGGCAGACGTCCTGTCTGGTGGACCCCAGCCATAAACAAACTATACAATAATGAGGAAGCTACTACATGATAGAGCAAAATCCCAAAAAGGGAAGGCATCTCTGATCAGTATTAGCAAAAAACTACGGGCACTCATAAAATCGTCTAAGGCCAGCTTCGAGAGAAAAATTGCATAGGACACTAAGGATAATCACAAGGCTTTCTTTAGTTATGTTAGGAACCTGGGTGGGAATTCCCAGATATGCTCAGAATTAGTCCAAAATGACAAAAAATACACCGAACCCACAGACATTGACAACATCTTAGCTGACAGGTTCAATGCAAACTTCTCCCCCCCTCCCCACCAAAAGGGCAAATATCTATTCCAGCAGAGTGCTGCCCCCCTGACATCTCAGATGCTCAGGTAAGAGCCGCCCTCTCCAAAGCAAAAAAAACAGCATCAATGGGAACAGACGGTGTCCCGGGCTGCGTCCTACATGAACTCCAAGAAGAGCTAAACCCAAACATAAAACTACAGTTCAATCTCAGCCTTACTACAGGATATGTACCCAAAGAGTGGCGTACAGCAACAGTGGTCCCTCTCCACAAAGGTGGTGCCCCAACGGATCCTGGAAACTATCGCCCCATAAGCCTGACTAGCTTGGTCTGCAAAGCTATGGAAAGGATCATCATGGACCTCATAAATAAAGATATTGGGGACCTACAGACACTGGATCCTACCCAGTTCGGCTTTGTTAAGGGCAGATCCTGCCTCTTAAACCTGGTCGATTTCTTTGAAACAGTCACCAAGGCCATTGACGAGGGGAAGGTGGTCCACACAGCCTACCTGGACCTCGCAAAGCCTTCGATACAATACCCCACTCGGGCATTATAGATAAGCTCACCAGCTTAAATATAAACCCTATGTCACTAGATGGGTTGCAAACTGGCTCAAGGACAGAACCCACATGGTTAGAATTGCTGGAGCCATGTCAGACTCCAAACCAGTTACAAGTGGCATCCCACAAGGCTCAGTCCTGGGACCTCTCTTGTTCGGTATATATTTCTCGGAGGTACAGGCCAACACGGAAGGATTGTGGCTGACCAAGTTCGCAGATGACTGCAAACTGGGCGCCATAATCGACACTCCAGCCGACACAAGCATCCTCCAAAAGGGCCTCATAGAAACAGACAACTGGTGCCAGAGCCATGGCCTCAAGCTAAACGCCATAAAGTGTATAGTCATCCCCTTTGGCAAAAACAAAGTGCCCACAAATTACCACATAGGTGGCAATCCATTAAGTATAGAAAAAGTAATTAGGGACCTGGGGACCCAAGTTGATAGCAATCTCATTTGACAACCACGTGGCAAAAGTGGTTAGAAAAACATTTTATATAGCCCACCTAATCATGAAGGGATTCACATCTAGATCAGGGGAGGTCATCGTGCCTCTTTACTCATCCCTCATCAGGCCCACAATTGAGTACAATGCCCCTTTTGGGATGTACTTACCAGACACCTGCAGCAACTGGAAAGACCCCATAAGTACCTCGCCAAGAGGATCAAAGGGCTCAAACAGATGCCATATGCTGCCCGGTTAAAGAAACTCCAGCTCTACTCAGTGGCATACCGCCTGCTCAGAGGCGATCTGTGCCTGACGTATAAAGCCATGTCCAACCCGGAATTAATGGACATACTGCACCTCAGAAAATCCAAATCCCATCGAGCTATGCGCTCGAGAGACTTAAACCTCAGCACTGAAATAAATAGGACATGCTGGAGGGACAGATTCATAACCTAGAGGCTCCCTTCACTCTGGAATAAAATCCCAGTCCAGGTTAGGCAGAGTCCCTCATTGACTCTCTTCAAGAGGAATCTTGATGAGTGGATGGGAAATTGTAGGTTTACCCCAGGTATCACTTATATGTCACTGTTAGACAGAGGCACAGTATACTAACCTCGAAAAAGGGCATAGCAAAATTAATTTAAAATGGGTGGCGAAAGCCAAACACACTCTGGCTAGGCTTATAAATGCCCTAGGGCAGATAGCCTAGTATGAACCTATGAACCTATGCCCCAAGATTCTCACTACACGTTTCTAAACATACTGGAAAATATTAAGATACAACCAAACACACTACTACTGGGTGATTTCAACTACCCTGTCATTAACTGGGAAAACTACTCGTGTACCTACACCTTTGCCCAACGGTTCTTGGAATTCATAAATTCCAACACCCTGGATCAACTAATCCATTGTCCCACCAGGGGCTCCAATATCCTGGGCCTGGTCATTACCAACATGGGAAATCGATGCTCCAGAAAAGTGGTCACCCCCTCATTGGTTAGGTCTGAATATAAGATAATCACCTTTGACATCCACATCCCACCCCCACCCCCCCACCCCCAGTAAGGAAACATCTGTAAAAAAACTTCTCCAAAGCCAACTTCATGCTACTCAAGTCAGAAGTAACAAACTTCATGACACCCATGCAGACGGGAACTGAAAGTTCGACTGCTGAATCCTACACTAAAGCACTGTATGAGCACATCCACTTGTGCATGAATCGTGCCATCCCAAACAGAACCAAGATATGCTCCTCCAGAAAAAGGAAGCCAATCTGCTGGTCCCTTGTCATAAACAAACTATACAACAGAAGGAAGAAACTGTTGTAGAAAAGAGGAAAATCCCAGGATGCAAAAAGGTCCCTTACAAGCCTCAGTAAGAAGCTGAGATCCCTCATAAAATCTTCCAAAGCTAGTTACAAAATTAAAATTGCAGCAAACAGAAAGAAGGCAGGACACTGCTGTATAAACTGTTGTATAAACTCCGTTTAATAAAACAAGATAAAATCCAAAGGTTAGCGCTTTCGGGATAACACCCTTCTTCAGACAGTTTGAAAAGTTCTAACCACTCATTTAAATACATCACAAACAATAGTGCAGCATTCAAAACAGCCAATCAAACATTAAAAAACTTTAATAAAAAACACGCCTCCTCTGTAGAGCCGGTTTTAAAGGGACCAGGTCATTAAGTCCTGGTTCCCTATGAGCTTGCAATTCTATAATCCAGCGTGACTCAAAGGATTCAGTAAGTGCTTTTATGTCCCCACCTCGACTGTTCATTACTACATTGGCTATTGCTCTAAATAAAAAAGAGTGTGAAGGGTAAGCCTCAATATGTTTATATAGGGCATTGTGGACATCATTGTTCCTGATGGAACATAAATGTTGTAGTATCCTAACCTTAAACATTTTATTTGTCATGCCCACATAAAAACATGTGCATATAGTGCACTCTGCTATGTACACTATATTAGAAGTTCTACAAGTGGCTCTACCTTTAAACTCAAATGTCTTGCCACTAATAGGGTGTGTAAAGATATTATTACTTTTGTTGATATATGAGCAAGCTTTACAGCTACCACATGGTGTGCTGCCCATCTTATTGATGGGCTGCCTGGTAACCTTCATGCTCTTTTCCCCACATAGCAAGTCCTTCAAGTTCTTATTGCGTCTATAGCCAAAATTTGGGACAGGTCCTATTATTTCTCTTAGTTTCTTATCACCTCTAAGAATATTCCAATTTTTATCTACTATATTCCTTATATCATTGATGTTACTACTATAGGTAAAATAAAGCTTTGGAGTCCCTGTCCCTTCTCTAGAGCAACCCACTGCTGACATCTCACCATCCTCACACCTCAACCAAGGTTTGTATCTGTTATTTCTGCTCTTCATGCCTTTCGCCACTACTTTCTCAACTAAATGTTCATTATATCCCCTGTTCTTAAAGTTCTCTTTTAACCCAATAATCTCTTTTTGAAAGTTAGAGTCATCCATACTCAGTCTAGATGTCCTACATACTTGTCCCTGTACAATATTGGAGAACATGTACCGGGGATGCATACTATCAAAATTTAGCAGGCTATTCTTCCAACATTCTTTCCTATGCAATCCTGAAGAAAATCCTTCACAAGTTCGCATTAAGTTAACATCTAAAAAATTAATACTATGATCTGAATAGGTCAGAGTAAATCTTAGGAAGGAGGTGGTTGAATGTAAATAGTCTAAAAAAATTTTTAGTGATAAATAATCACCCCTCCAAAACATAAAAACATCATCTACAAAACGGGTGTAAACCACAACATAATTCTTCCATTCCTCATTTCCCAAAACAAAATTCCTTTCCCAATAGGAAAGAACCAGGTTTGCATAGGTATTGGCACAGGGGGTGCCCATGGCTATCCCCTGTGCCTGCCTATATAACTGCTGTCCACCTAAAAATACATTATTTTCCAGTACTACTGATAATAAAGTTTTTACCAGATCTACCTTAGTAGTGGACTCTCCCAGTTCTAGCATGATATTCCCTATTGCCTCTATACCATATTTATTATTAATTACCGTAAAAAGACTTTCCACATCTAGAGTGACCATTAACAACCCTTCAATAGAATGCATCAAATTGACCTCTTTTACCAACTGTAGGAAGCCTCTGGTATCTTTTAGTACGTTGGGTAACTTATCCAACAGTGGCTTTAATGTACATTCCAACCATATGGAAGCATTTTCTGTTACCCACCCCCTCCCTGAAACTATAGGTCGAAAGGGTGGGTCTACCAGGGATTTATGTACCTTGGGCAGAGCCTTAAACAGGGGAGTCACAGGTTTACTGATCATTAAAAATTCATACAGTTCTTTATTAATTTTAAATTCTGAGCTTAGACTATTCAAGCAATTGTGTACTTTTTCAATAGTCATTTTAACAATTAAAGGACTAATTTTTACATAAACTTTCTCATCAGATAACATCTGTTGTATCTTGTTATCATAATAGATAGTATCTAATACAACCACTGCTCCTCCCTTGTCCGCCTTTTTAATAACCAAATTCCTATTACTAATCAACCCTTGAAGGGCTTTCTGTTGTGATTGTGTTAAGTTAAAATATTTACAATGATTGCTGGCCCTGAAGTATTCTTCCAAGTCCCTTTCACAACTATCAATGAAGAGACACATGGCCGGCGAGAAAGGGGGCACAAAACAACTGGGTTGTTTAAGTTGTACATCAGATATATCTACATTGCTATTATACATATTTTTTAATGCTAAATTTCGGCAGAAGAGCATAATGTCCAGAACAGTCTCATTGAAAACACTAGTCTTGCCTGGCACAAAGGACAAACCTTTGTTGAGCACCAAGCATTCATCTTTAGTCAGTACATGTGTCGATAAATTATAAACAATGTTATCAGTAAAGTCATCAGTCAAAACGCAATCTTCCTCCTCTTTTCTGGATCCCTTCCCTCGCTTAGAGATCTCTTCCAGGCTCCCCTCTTTCTTACGGGAGCCGGAAGACTTTGTAAAAAACTTTGCCTACCTGTTAATTGCTTTGGACGTGTGCTCCCATATGTAAGCCTTCTCTACCTGGAACGTCCGTAGTGTTTATTTGCACACTGTTATGCTCTCCATTTTTTGGACCCAATACATCCACTGTTACAGCTTGAGGCAAAGGAGGGAAGTGTTCGTCAGTTAAACAGCGTATACTGGGTGTCGCTAGTTCCAGTGAATCAGAAACCCTCTGAGTATTACTCGCTGAAGTTTGCATTATTGTCGTATTCATACTGCCTAAATTGTCTTTAACAGTTGCTTCCACTCTTGCGATTTCTGTCTTCCCTTGCTGACGTCGAACCCTACTGGCGTCATACGCTGTTCCATGCTGGGTAACCGAGTTCTTATAGCGCAGCCAAACAAAGATGTGTCATGAAGAGAAATCCGAGTGATCTCTCTTTAATTTACTAATTTTCTGCGCCCGTAGTTTTTCATTTGCTTCTCCACTCCACTCCACGACTGGATGGGAGATAGGAAATTTACCCCAGGGATTATGTCAGTCGCCCTGCTAGACAGGGGGTCCAGGGAAGTAAATATTGTGTGAAGAAATAGCCAGGGAATTGTTATGGCTAGGCTTGTATAGGCCTTAGGGCCGATAGCCTAGTACCAACCTATGAAACTAAGCACAGATAAGACAGTGGTAATGGCAGCAAATTGGGGAAATCAGAAGAAGCTGAGAATAGAGATAGAAGGGAAGATAGTGGAACAGGTAAACAGCTTCAGGTATCTGGGAGATGTGGTGGAGGAGAAGGGTAGTCTGAATGAAGAGGTCAAAGCTAGAATCAGAGGGGCTGCAGCCAACTGGCATAAAGTATCAGGTGTAGTGTATGACCGAAGAATGCCAAAGAAGCTGAAAGGTAAGGTGTACAAGACAGTGGTGTGACCAGTACTACTGTATGGTACAGAAACCTGGGCAATAAAGGCAGAACAGTTGAAGAAGCTAGAGCTGATGGAAATGAAGTGCCTGAGAAAGGTGGTAGGATGCACACTGTGGGACAGATGAAGAAATGAGATATAAGAGCAGAAGCCAAAGTAGCTCCAATTGCAGAAAAGATCAAAGAGAACAGATTATGGTGGTTTGGGCACATGTGTAGAAAAGCAGAAGACAATCGGGTGAGAAAGATTTGGGACAGACAGGAAGAAGGTAAGAAGAAGCGAGGACGTCCAGCAAAGATGTGGATGGATTGTGTGAAAGAAGAGCTGCGACAGTCAGGCATGAGTGTTGAAGAAGGCAGGAGTGTGGCATTGACTCGAGAGAGTTGGCGACAGTTAACACGATACCCTGACCCCATCTAGAAAAAGGGGGCTGATGATGATGACAGAATACAGGGAAATAAGGACAGTTTGGCTTAAAGTAAACTCAGATATCAAAAAAAGGATTAGTTCTCAAAGAAATCTTGTTTCTGTAGAAAATGAGACTGGGTTGACTCACCATAAGAACTTGTAACTCAGATACTCTTCTTACAGAGGTCAAAGCAATCAGTAAAAGAGTTTTCTGTGTTGAGAAATTCAAGTCAGCCAGGTGATTGGTTCAAATGGAGAAAGTGTTAGCTTTTCTAACACAAAAGTTAATAGGAGCCACCAGTTTTCTTGGAGGTTTCTTATGCAAAACCCCTTTCAAAAAACATTTTCACATGATAATGCATTAACAGAGGAGGATCCATAGGCAGGCATGAAATGAAATGGCTGATAAATAAACCTTTAGGGAGGAGTAAGAAAGGCCAAAGGATATTAACTCATACAAATAATAATGCTAATAAATGATTTTCTAGCATCATGCTTTCTTTCCTCCATTAGTACCCACTGCACACCCACAAAAAACAGGTGCTGAAACTGAATTAAGACCCTACCACCCAGGCAGTCAACTAAAGTTGATTGGGTTAGAGTGTATCAAACACCCCTGTTTTTGTATGAGTAGATCCATTCTGTGAAGAAGCATGTGGCAATTGCCCCTGGCCATTTCAAAAAGAAAGCAGAACCAGTGATGCCTGGGCCAGAATGCTATCATTACAATGATTTTGGAGGATTCCCTCTGAATCTTCAGAAGTACCCTGGATATCAGTGGAAAGGATGGAAAGCATACAGGAACATTTCTGAACAAGGAAAAGAAAAGGACTCAACCTTTTAGGCCTTCTTGCATGGAGTCCTGAAACAGAATTTTGTTAACTGATTATTCAGAGAGGATGCAAAGAGGTCTACTTAAGCAACTCTCCACAAATGGATCAGTCATTGGAAAATCTCCCTGCTCTAGTTTCCATTCGTGAAGGTCTGCCTTTGTCCTGCTCAGCTTGTCTGCCACACAGTTTTGCTCTGGCAGGATGTAAAAACATTTTCACACGAGAATGCATTAAAAGAGGAGGCTCCATGTGCAGAAATGCTGAAATGGATGACAAATGAACCCTGAAGGAGAAGTAAGAAAGGCCAAAGGATTGTTAACGTTCACAAATATTGTAAAACAGTTAGTTATGTACTCACCATAACGATCAATGTATGTGGTCCATCTCGCCTGCATTCCTTACTCATGGGGTCGGAGCCGAGAATCGGTTCCGACTCGGCCAAATTTCTCTAGCACGAATTCTCTAATTGGCTGGGCTAACCCGGTATCCCAAGATGCACCTCGCCCTAGCCCCAGATCTTGTTTGCAATCATACCAATCATAACCCATACTCAATCAACACTGGAAGAAATTCCAGCCAGATAAGGGAACAAAATCACTGACTTTGAAGGGTCCACAGAGCCAATATTCCTCCAAATCTTCTAGGAAGGGGGCAGGTGGGAGGGTACGTAGGAATGTAGGCGAGATGGACCATATACATCGATCGTTATGGTGAGTACATAACTAATGGATATTATGTGGTCCTATCTCGCCTGCATTCCTTACTCACAGGACAGCGTCCCCAGCACCTCTATCCTGGGAGGCTCATAGGAAGATACTCCTGAGAACCGTGGAACCAAAGGAAGCCCGGCCCCTAGAAGCCAAGTCCAGCTTGCAATGAGTAATAAAAGTGTTGGGAGAGGCCCAAGTAGCTGCAGCGCAAATATCATCCAAGGAAAGCCTAGCATGGAAAGCTATTGATGTAGACATAGCCCTGGTAGAGTGAACCTTGACGGGAAAAGGTAAATTTCTGCCTGCTGACGAGTAGATGAATGAAATACAATCTTTGATCCATTTAGAAATTGTGCACTTGGAAATAGGACAACCTGCTCTGTTCTCTGAAAAGGACACAAACAGTTGATTAGAATTCCTAACATGCTTAGTCCGGTGTAAATAAAATCTCAATTGTCTATGCACATCCAACTGATGAAACCTGAACTTTGCTTTATTGGAAAAGTTCAGAAAGAACACTGGTAGCTCAATAGATCGTTGGAGATTGACAGTGGATGACACCTTCAGAAGGAAGGACGGGTTAAGCCTCAGGGAAACTTTGTCCTTATGAAAGATCAAATACGGAGGCTTAATGGACAATTGAACTTAATTGAAGTTCTGATACCCTCCTGGCCGATGTAATGGCTATCAGAAAGGCAGTCTTCCAAGATAAGCATTTCAATTCACAAGTGGCAGCTGGTTCAAAGGGTGGTGACGTAATAGCTTGTAGCACAAGGTTTAGGTACCATGGCAGGACAGGTTCTGAAACAGGGGGACGAAGTAACCAAGCACCTTTTAGAAAGGCTTTACAGAGTTTGTGGCCCATAAGAGAGGGCTAGTAAGATGTGTGAAAATTGGAAATTGCAGCCAACTGTACTTTAATGATAGCGGGCGCGGAGCTCTGACGGAACAACATGGCTAAAAAAAATCTAAGACCGACGGAATTGGGGCTGTGAAGGGGTCCAAACATTGGGCCTGAGCCCAAATGGAGAATCTCCTCCATTTGCTGGAATAAATCTTCCTGGTGGAAGACTTATGAGAAGAAGACACGATGTGCACCACCTCAGGTGAAAAGGAATGTCGCCTGACTAGCGACGGAAGTGGAGCAGCCAGGCTGTCAACCTGAGAGTTCGCAGGGATGGATGGAGTTGTCCTGACATGTGAATCAGGAGGTCCGGCACTGGGTCCAGAGTCCACGGACTGTCCAGTGCGTACCGTTGAAGAAAAGGGAACCATACTTGTCGAAGCCAGTGTGGAGCAATAAGGATCATCCTGCTTCCCAAGGATATGGCTTTCTGTATCACTCTTGGTAACAGAGGAAATGGAGGGAAAGCATAGACCAGACCGGGGGGCCAATCATGAGCTAGAGCATCCCTGGGTGATTCCCCCTGTGGGGGGATCAGAGTGAAGTACTTGCTGCATTTGGCATTGAGGGGGCTGGCGAAGAGATCACAGCAAGGCTGACCCCACCTTTTGAAGATATGAACCGCCACTCGGTTGTTCAGGGACCACTCGTGAGGCATCAGAATAGCTCTGCTTAGCCTGTCCTCTATCACAGTGGACTTCACTAGAATGTGCATTACCACTAGAAACCGTTGGGAAGACACTGCCCACTGCCACACTCGCATGGCCTCTCTGCAGAGAGGATAAGATCTGGTTCCCCCCTGCTTGTTCAGGTACCACACTACGGACATGTTGTCCGAGTGAAATGCAATCGTTCCCAGAGGTAGAGAGTCTTGGAGTGCTCGCAACACCAGAAACACTGCTCTCACCTCCAGAACACTGATGTGCAAGTGTACATCGTGATCTTGCCAGGTGCCTTGGACTGTCCTGCCTAGATAATGCCCCCCCAGCCCATCTGGGAGGCGTCCGTGGTCACCGTGGCCACTGGAGACATAGGAATCAAGCTCCTGCCTCTGTCTAGATTGGAGGAGCGTAGCCACCAGAGGAGGTCCTGTTTGCATCGCTCCGTGAGAAGTATCAAGTGGGAAAGAGGAAGCTTCTGAAAGGACCAATGAAACGACAGGAGCCACTGTAGGATCCGCATGTGTAACCTGGCCAAAGGTACCAGCATGATGGTGGAGGCCATGGATCCCAGGAGCTGAAGAACTAACCTGGCCTGAACTTTTCTGAGGGGCGACAGTGCGTGGATCTGAGACTGTAACACTCTTATCCTCTCTTGTGCCGGAAAGGCGCGCATTTGAATAGAGTCCAGCTCTGCGCCTATAAAAACAACATGCTGTGAGGGCTGCAAGGCAGACATTTCCCAGTTCAAAGTAATTCCTAGACGTTGGCAAAGTGAGATGGTCATCTCCCAGGCTTGAACGAGCAGATGCCTGGTGGGGGCGGCGAGAAGCCAGTCGTCCAGATACGGAAACACCTGGAATGCA